>NC_053162.1:128386238-128577374 GCF_016835505.1 Polypterus senegalus
ACCGTTCTTTTTCCTTAGTGTTTAGTCCCCTCTCCTT
This sequence comes from Polypterus senegalus, assembly GCF_016835505.1. Taxonomy (NCBI): domain Eukaryota; kingdom Metazoa; phylum Chordata; class Cladistia; order Polypteriformes; family Polypteridae; genus Polypterus; species Polypterus senegalus. The sequence continues at coordinate 128,386,276 of NC_053162.1, forward strand.
TAATGATTTATATAAAGGTGAGTTGGGATCCAAGAGACTGTGTTTGTGTGTTTGTGGAGGGATAGAGAGTTAAGGCGAGTGGGGGAGTCACGTGATCATCTCCCCTCCTATTCACCTCATTTCATTCACTTCATTTCACTCCGAGCTGAGCTCCGCAGCTGACGCGGTCTTGCCGTTCTTTTTCCTTGGTGTTTAGTCCTCTCCCCTTTACTGATTTACTGTTTACTAGACGCAGTACTTACCGAATAGTATTTTTTCCTTTAGTGTTTCTACTTAGTGTTTCTTAGTGTTTAGTAGACACGGTGTGCCGGTGTTCCCTGCGGTGATGCGGTTTACTGTTACTTTCTACTTCATTTTTGTACTTTAGTGTTTGGTAGACTTTTACTTTATCTCATTTACTGTTGTTTTTTATTGTTGCTCCCGGCGCTGTTGCCCTTTTTTACTTTATCTCATTTAGTGTTTGGTAGACTGTTATTTTATATAATTTACTGTTGTTCCCGGCGGTGTTGTCGTTTTCCCCATTTCTGTTTTTTATGTAGCATGTTCACGAATTAGTCATAGAGAAAATTTTTATATTTTGGCTCCAGGAGGACAAAACAAAAATGTTGTATAAAAAGAAGCGCTATAAGTCGCATGTAGATACATAATTATTCCAACTACAGCGACTGCAGCGAAGTGCACGTGGTCTGCTAGTTTGTGATATTTCTTACACTTGTTTTTTTTCATATCTTTCAGGTCGTACGCAGGTTGTTCAACTCAAGAATTTTAGATCTCAGCCTATACCCAGTCACTAGCGGTGTTCCTCAAGGCTCGGTTTTGGGCCCTCTTTTATTTATTATCTATCTTCTATCTCTTGGTAATATCTTTAGGAGATTGGTATTCAGTTTCATTGCTATGCTGATGACACCCTGCTGTATTTATAAGTTTCATATGTTTAGTTTATATTATAGTCAGTAACAAAGTATAATCAAGTTCAATATAAAAGATTGTACAATCTTGTTTGCCTTTTCTGTATCTGTGAATGCTGTTGAACTACCCCAAACCCAATATATTTTTGTTTAAAACAAATATTACCTTTGTTAATTTTGAGACATTTCTTGCTAATATTTGAAAACTGCTGGGTGGTATTACACTGAGCATGCTTAGTGAATAAACACCGCTGACTTCAAGAAGCTTGGTTTATTTCCAGTTTTGGTTTCATCAAATAGGACTAGGACAAGTCGTACTTGGTAATCAAGGCAACTAAGCATTACCTCTTAGCCTGTATAATGTAATGGATGGTGAGTTCATGAAATTCCTGTTCCCCTCAAAAAATCATTTCACAGAAAGATTCAGAAGAATGTTTTTAGCATATCTAACATTGATGCATTAGTTAGTTTTACAATTGCTTAAATTACAACCATGGTTCTCAACCGGGGAGGCCACATCCATCTAAGTGGCCTCAGTAAACTTCCTGGGGGTTGAAGAAGAAGACTGAAAATAATGATAAATCATTACAAATCCACCTACAGCAGTACCTTCAAATGTATCTTTTTAAAGAGTACTGCTTCATCAATATTCAAAATATGTTACATATGTTCCGCAATGACTATCAGTTTTCTCAAAGACCCCCTTTAATATCTGTTTCATATATACAGTGCATCCAGAAAGTATTCACAACGCATCACTTTTTCAACAGTTTGTTATGTTACAGCCTTATTCCAAAATGGAATAAATTCATTTTTTTTCTTCAGAATTCTACACACAACACCCCATAATGACAATGTGAAAAAAGTTTACTTGAGGTTTTTAATTTATCAAAAATAAAAAAAAAAACTGAGAAATCACATGTACATAAGTATTCACAGCCATTGCTCAATACTTTGTCGATGCACTTTTTGCAGCAATTACAGCCTCAAGTCTTTTTGAATATGATGCCACAAGCTTGGCACACCTATCCTTGGCCAGTTTCGCCCATTCCTCTTTGCAGCACCTTTCAAGCTCCATCAGGTTGGATGGGAAGCGTCTGTGCACAGCCATTTTAAGATCTCTCCAGAGATGTTCAATCAGATTCAAGTCTGGGCTCTGGCTGGGCCACTCAAAGACATTCACAGAGTTGTCCTGAAGTCACTCCTTTGATATCTTGGCTGTGTGCTTAGGGTCGTTGTCCTGCTGAAAGATGAACCGTCGCCCCAGTCTGAGGTCAAGAGCGCTCTGGAGCAGGTTTTCATCCAGGATGTCTCTGTACATTGCTGCAGTCATCTTTCCCTTTATCCTGACTAGTCTCCCAGTTCCTGCCGCTGAAAAGCATCCCCACAGCATGATGCTGCTACCACCATGCTTCACTGTAGGGATGATATTGGCCTGGTGATGAGCAGTGCCTGGTTTCCTCCAAATGTGATGCCTGGCATTGACACCAAAGAGTTCAATCTTTGTCTCATCAGACCAGAGAATTTTGTTTCTCATGGTCTGAGAGTCCTTCAGTTGCCTTTTGGCAAACTCCAGACGGGCTGCCATATGTTTTTTACTAAGGAGTGGCTCCCGTCTGGCCACTCTACCATACAGGCCCGATTGGTGGATTGCTGCAGAAATTGTTGTCCTTCTGGAAGGTTCTCCTCTCTCCACATGTTGTCATTATGGGGTGTTGTGTGTAGAATCTGAGGAAAAAAATTTATTTAATCCATTTTGGAATAAGGCTGTAACATAACAAACTGTGGAAAAAGTGATGCGCTGTGAATACTTTCCGGATGCACTGTACATTATAGCCATACGTGATTTAGGATTATCACATTTACACTCGGTACTAAAAAGCATCTCCAGTGCTTGCTGGCGTTTAACTGTACTGCTTCTATTATTTAAAGCATAATACAAAATTAAGAAGCCATTTTAAAAACAGTGTGAGACTTGCCCAGACACCACCAGTCAGAGACCACATCTTTATAAAAGTCACACGTTTATTCATTCACAAATAAACACAGTCCCGAAACACCACACAATGCAAACAGCAATAATCACCCAACAATCCTTCTTTCTCTCAGTCCTTGGTCGCAAATCTCCTCCTGGGAGCTTCGTCCTGCTCCCTCTCCCAACTCTAGCTCCCAGATTTCTGGGAGGTGGCGCCTTTTATTCCCGCCCGGATGTGCTGCAGGTGGCTGATGACGATCTTCCGGCAGCACTTCCGCCACACTGCAGGCGTCCCTGGCAGGTTCCTCCGCCATCTTGCCAAGCATGGCGGAAGTAATGTTCTCCCAGGTTCTAGGAGGCTTAAGGTGCTCCCTGGAGGGGGCCACGGGTCCCAACGAGTTGGAATGTCTCTCCTCCTCTCCCGTGGTCCTCTCCTGCTCCAGGGCGGTTGTATCCTCCTGACCCGGAAGCTTTTACTGCCACCTTCCGGACCTTCTAGGCTTCCCAGCCGTCTGTGACAACAGCCTGTTTTTTATTCAATAAAAGTTATTTTTAATAGTTCCTGACTTTCTTAATCATAACATAAACAAGTTGACATTTATTGGGATAAGTAATAACCAGTAAATGCAAAAATACAGATTTTGTAATTACTGATATTTTTAATAGGAACAAAAGTTGCTCATACTCACATGGTTTAAATAATACTTGTTAAATCATGCACAAAATTGTAATGTATTTCTGAAAATTAAAAAAGTACTTTTTAAAATGCAGAATTAATTGTTGCATTCATTCTTTTTCATAGCTTAATTACAGAGTCTGCGTCCTCATCCTCTGGAGTTTCCATCAACATTTAGTGGGAATGCAAATGTGTGTTCTTTCCACAGGCAACAGTCGGGTCAGAAAAAAACCAAAAGTATCATGTAGGGTGTAGGCAGCAGTCAGGTAAGTCATAGAAGGGCGGCCGGTGAGCCCTGACACCTTCAGTTTTATAAAGTGCAGAATGACAGCTGCACTGTGCCTCCTTCAAGAGACTCCTGTCTTTGGCATCATTCTAACACACAAAATATTGTTATGGCAGTGTGGAATGTCATATTCTATCCACATTTTCTTGTTTGGTCCTGTTTCCATTCTTTCTACAGGTTAGCTGTGATTCGCTATGTAGTGCAACACTGTAAAAAATGTACGTAAATTTAACGATATAAATAATTTTAATGGTGAAAGTTACTTTATGTTCTACTGAAACATTTACATGTATTTATTAAACAATACATTTCATTATACTTTTTAAAGCCAAGTTCTGTAAAATCACTATTTTTACTTCAAAATATGCTAGATAACGTTTATTGATCGGTTACACTGATAAAATGGCTGTTAATTTTATAGTGTAAAACTGTTAAATAGCGGAAGTAAACAACTGTAAAATGTAAACGGTAAAGCATTGTTTTAGTAACTCTGAGGCTCTGAAATGAAACGTCAGACGTATTTTTTACATTGTTAACCCGTAATAAAATACATTCTTTTTTGTTGAAAAAAGTAAGCACGGCACCAAAAAATGAGAATATGCCATTAGAAAGTATATATATTTCATTTTACTGCTCCAAGCTGTTTGAAGAAAAGTTATTGTTTGTTGATCGTGGGTAGTGCTCTAATACAGTCACATAGTTACCAAGAATATATATTCTTTACGCTTAAACACCTAAGATATTTGTATAAGGAAACACCTCTTTTACCACATTGTTCCTGGTGAACCGCATGCCTTTGTACAGTAGAAAAAAACTGAACCAGAAAGAGCAGTTATTTATCCCCGGGCGCTGAAGGCTTTTTGATGTTGTAGAAGCTGATTTATGGTGGGTTGCATTCAATAAGCTGGCACACCTGTCGAACACCACACACCACAACACCAACGTGCTATAACTTTCTTAAACATTGAATTCTTTTCAACGTATAAAGTTAAATGTTATAATGTGTTTGGTATTGGTTGTTGGTATTTTACTGATGCTAACTGTATACTGGTATTTGATCCTGACAACGTTTTTTGACGGTTTAATATTTGGCATATTTAAGGCAGTGCATGGATTTCATCTTATGGTTAAACGTTCTCTTCTATTGTAATGTACTGTAAAGAAAAAAGTTATTTACCCTAAAGTAATACAGTAAACCCAAAATACTGTCATCTTTTTATAGGTTTATCCTAGCATCTTTTTTTTTTCTTTTTTTTTTGTGTGCGTGACATCAGAAATTGTGCTACTGAATACATAATTGTTTTAAGTGTTTGAAATCTGACATTCAAAAACCAATAAATAAAGAATATTAATACCATCAACGTTTAATTATTCATTGCACAAATTTACAACTGTACACTGTGTGCACAATTATTAGGCAAGTGAGTATTTTGACCATATCATCATTTTTAATGCGTATATTCCAACTCCAAGCTGTATTAACTTGAATGCTTATTGGATTTAAGCACGTCAGGTGATGTGTATTTGTGTAATGAGGGAGGGTGTGGCCTAAGGAGATCAACACCCTATATCAAGGTGTGCAGAATTATTAGGCAGCTAGTTTTCCTCAGGCAAAATGGGCCAAAAAAGAGATTTAACTGACTCTGAAAAGTCAAAAATTGTAAAAAGTCTTTCAGAGGGATGCAGCACTTTTGGAATTGCTAAGATATTGGTGTGTGATCACAGAACCATCAAACATTTTGTTGCAAATAGTCAACAGGGTCGCAAGAAATGTGTTGAGAACAAATTAGCTGCCAAAGATTTGAGAAGAATCAAATGTGAAGCTACCAGGAACCCATTATCCTCCAGTACTTTCATATTCCAGAGCTGCAACCTACCTGGAGTGCCCAGAAGTACAAGGTGTTCAGTGCTCAAAGACATGACCAAGGTAAGGAGGGCTGAAACCCAACCACCACTGAACAAGAAACATAAGTTGAAACGTCAAAACTGGGCCAAGAAATATCTGAAGACAGATTTTTTTCAAAGGTTTTATGGACGATGAGATGAGAGTGACTCTTGATGGACCAGATGGATGGACCTGTGGATCAGTAATGGGCACAGAGCTCCACTCCAACGTGGAGGTGGGGTACTGGTATGAGCTGGTATTTTTAAAGATGAGCTAGTTGGACCTTTTGCATTGAAGATGAACTCAAAATCAACTCCCAAACCTACTGCCAGTTTTTCGAAGACACTTTCTTCAAACAGTGATACAGGAAAAAGACCATGATTTTTATGCAGGCCAATGCTCCATCACTTGCATCGAAGTTCTCCACTGCGTGGCCAGCCAGTAAAGGCCTTAAAGATGAAGGAATAATGACATGGTCCACCTTCCTCATCTGACCTAAACCCTATCGAGAACTTGTGGGCACTTCTTAAACGCTAGATTTACGGGGAGAAAAACAATACACCTCTCTGAAGAGTGTCTGGGAGGCTGTAGTCACTGCTCCACAAAAAGTTGATCGTCAACAGATCAAGAAACTGACAGACTCCATGAATGGAAAGGCTTATGACTGTTATTGGAAAGAAGGGTGGCTATATTGGTCATTGATTGATTGATTTATTTTTTTTGAAATGTCAGAGATGTTTATTTGTAAATTTTGAGGTGTTTGTTTATTATTCTGTGAGATGGGAAAATTTTCATTTTTCCTTTAGTTGCATAATAAATCTGCACACTAATAGTTGCCTAATAATTGTGCGCACATATGTATTCCCCTGATGATGTTCACACTCACATTTCCGTTGTGAAACATTCAGGTTTCAGGTTTATTAACATTTTGGATTGACTGACAGCACTGTGTTTGTTCCATATTAAAATTAATCCTCAAAAATACAACTTGCCCAATAATTCTGCACTCCCTGTAGTATACTCTGGCATTTAATCGGTTTTCTAGAAATTGCTACGCTGCTTCTGTGTCATTTATAATATCGATCTTGTGTGTGTGCGTGTATACAGTGAGAGATTACAGATCACGCTTTACTTTTGTTCAGAAGCGGAATGCAGCGCCATATCTTGGACTTCTATTCTATAACACGTAATACTCTACACTTTTTGAAGCTATGCCATAATACAGTATACCATGCACCCCATCAGCTTCATACTTAAAATCAAGGGTACTCAATTGGCAGATATTTCTCAATGTTCAGTGCTTTTTGAACCCTGATAGATGTTATCGACGATCATTTCCTGGACTGCTTAAACTCATTATTACGAGTACACGCAAAATCTTGGATTGCCTAAATCCGCACTGAGATATCAAGAAACACTCGTGTAATCGACTGAGCCTCAATTGAAAAACGAGACTTACTCATAACTTATTCAAGGGAGGTTTACTGAGTTAAGTCTCAAATTCATAAGTGCTATTCGTGGAATATTCCCCAGTAAAATTAACTACAAGGAAACTAAAAAAAAATGTATATGTACACTCGTTCTACATAAAAGGCTGATGATTAATCGATAATATTTGTATTATTGAAAATAGTAATTTGATTCCACTTGTCATTTTGAGGTGTTGAAGGTAGTTTAGGTAATTTGTAACCTGCCTATGCTTCAGGGACGCAAAATGTAAGTATGCAACTATATTATAATTAGGTCCATTTAAGGTGACTAAAAATAATATTCATTGTTAAACATCATTATATAAAGTCAAAAAATATGTTTATTTCTTCAGTAGTTGAAATTAATCTGGGGGTTACACAATATCAATTTGCTTTTATGCACAGTATAATCAGTTATAGCCAAATGTCAACACCTGTGTCCTGTCCTCTTACATTATAGCTTTGCTGTATATTAAAGTAAATTTCCTCACGGCATTGAAGTGTCAACAGCAGAGAAAGTACAGTGCTTAAAATACAACACGGAAATTAAACATGAGTGCTTAAGGTTGAAGTGGATTTGCTTTTATTGCATAATTACAGCATTATCTCAAATGATGCAATCTCAAGGTCTCAAGAGAAAAGTAGAAAAATAAAATCAATATAATTGTTTTAAGAAAAAGACAAACCTATATAAACATTTCAGCATCATTTTTTTATAACAAGTATAAAAAAAGTAAACATAGCAGAGCTTTTTTTTTGCTTCCTCGTTGTACATCTAAATCTGCATTTACAGGGTGGCATGAATCCAGTCATACATACAGTGCCAGTCCACCCCTGGGCACTCACGTGGGGTCAATTTGCAAATAGTCTGAATCTGTGTAATCCTCCATAATTCAGATAGTTCATAAGAAATATAATAATTTACTTCATGAGATAGTACATAAAAAACAAGAAGAGTTGCATCTAATGTTTAACATATTATGATGTGTGCTTCAATTTAAATATTTGAAGTCTAAATATTCTCTATTGGAATAGATCATTTTTCACCCTCTGGAAGAAGTCTGTAGAGGGCTTGATACCTAGTAAATAATCAAAAATAACATTATATTTGCAATTACTGACTTGAAATATTCTAAAATGATTCTCCACATGATTCCCCACATGATTATATTGAAATATGGCATTTTTAACTTTCTGAGATTGGCTTTTAGAGGGATACAACCACCAGTAAACAATCTAATACCAAATGTCCATCCATCCATCCATCCTCTTCCGCTTATCCGAGGTCGGGTCGCGGGGGCAGCAGCTTGAGCAGAGAGGCCCAGACTTCCCTCTCCCCGGCCACTTCTTCTAGCTCTTCCGGGAGAATCCCAAGCCAGCCAGGAGACATAGTCCCTCCAGCGTGTCCTGGGTCTTTCCTGGGGCCTTCTCCCGGTTGGACATGCCCGGAACACCTCACCAGGGAGGCATCCAGGAGTCATTCTCATTAGATGCCCGAGCCACCTCATCTGACTCCTCTCAATGCGGAGGAGCAGCGGCTCTACTCTGAGTCTCTCCCGGATGACTGAGCTTCTCACCCTATCTTTAAGGGAAAGCCAAGACACCCTGCGGAGGAAACAAATTTCAGCCGCTTGTATTCACGATCTCGTTCTTTCGATCACTACCCATAGCTCATGACCATAGGTGAGGGTAGGAATGTAGATCGGCTGGTAAATTAAGAGCTTTGCCTTATGGCTCAGCTCCTTTTTCACCATGACAGACTGATGCAGAGCCCGCATCACTGCGGATGCCGAACCCAATCCGCCTGTCGATCTCACGCTTCATTCTTCCCTCACTTTTGAACAAGACCCCAAGGTACTTGAACTCCTCCACTTGGGGCAGGATCTCTCCCCCAACCCTGAGAGGGCACTCCACCCTTTTCCGGCAGAGGACCATGGTCTCGGATTTGGAGGTGCTGATTCTCATCCCAGCTACTTCACACTCAGCTGCAAACTGATTCAGAGAGAGCTGAAGATCACGGCCTGATGAAGCAAACAGGACAACATCATCTGCAAAAAGCAGTGACCCAATCCTTAGTCCACCAAACCGGACCCCCTCAACACCCTGGTTGCGCCTCGAAATTCTGTCCATAAAAGAATCGGTGATAAAGGTCAGCCCTGGCAGAGTCCAACTCTCACTGGAAATGGGCTCGACTTACTGCCGGCAATGCGGACCAAGCTCTGACACTGGTTGTACAGGGACCGAACAGCTCTCATCAGGGGGTCCGGTACCCCATACTCCTGGAGCACCCCCCACGGGATTCCCCGTGGAACACGGTCGAACACCTTTTCCAAGTCCACATTTAGACTGGTTGGGCAAACTCCCATGCACCCTCCAGGATTCTGTTAAGGGTGTAGAGCTGGTCCACTATTCCGCAACCAGAAAGAAAACCACACTGTTCCTCCTGAATCCGAGGTTCGACTGTCCCTCCTCTCCAGGACCCCCGAGTAGACTTTTCCAGGGAGGCTGAGGAGTGTGATCCCTCTGTAGTTGGTCCCCCTTTTTAAATTAAATACCAAATGTACAAGTATTAAAATGACACTCCACATGGCTATGTGACGATGCGGGTTCTGCTCCATGCTCCAATCCAGCTTCTGGGACCTCTCGAACCCGACACTGTTGGTAATGTCACCGATGAGCAGGACAGTGAGGCACAACAATGAAGCAAGGGGATGGTGCAAAAAGTGCAAAGTGCTTTTATTAAAAACAAAAAAAATCAAAACAGTGTTCAAATAAATAGTGCAGTGTCTCTCAATGGTCAATAAATAAATAATCCAATAAAAATGAGTGAACTGGTGGAGGTTAAAAACACAATAGCAAAATCCTTTTAAAACCGAGGCTAAAACAGTGGCTGGAAGCAGTCTTTTAAAACAAAGTCCAGTGCCTTCTTTTACTGGTGACTCCCCTGCTTCTCCCATCGAGGCTATGCAGCAGGGGAGTCACCCTACATGCAGCTGACCTTCTTCACTATACTGGTCTGGTGGCCTTTCCGATCCCTGGCTCCGGTTCTGCTCACCCAGACCTAGACTTCGGCTCCCCAGTGACGATTCCACTTCCCAAGTCCCTGACTTCCGCTGTCTTTGCTGCAGCAAGCCAACCTTCTCCCGGTCACTCCTGCTCTAAACCAGCGCTCAACAGGAGCGACCACTACTGTAGATCCTCGGGTGCCAGCCAAACACCCCACTCGGGCTTGCCTCTCCCAGCTGCCTGCAATCAGCAATGAGCCTGCGCTCACTTGCTCACTCACTTGTTCGTTCTTTCATTCGTTCGTTTGTTCTACCTCATCGGCTTTCTCCTTCCTGCCGTCTTCTTCAGCCTTAACCTCCCTTCACGTTCTTTTTATTCTTTTCTCTCCTCCCTTCTCATCTGCCTCGCGCTTCTATTATATGATCCGGGGACGTGAATCAGGTGTGGCAATCAGCAGCTCCTGGCAACAATTACAGATGTGGATGACTCCTCACCTGTGTACTTAAACGAGGACCGTCCGCATCACAAATCACCCGGGAACCGCTCCGGCCACACTACCACACCCCCTCTCTAAGCTTCAAGTAAGGCAACTATTTATTTAAAAAGTGGCCTTTTTGACTTGAGCTATGGACCCATTACACCACAGGCTATACTACAGAGCCCTAATTTTTCAAAGTTTTGTTAAAAGAAGAAACTTTAACCCCTCATATCATGAGGGGGTGAACCTTTGAGGTTGGTTAATATGGCATGCCCAGCTTTAAGTCTGTCTGATCATTTTTGCTGAAGATACATACTGGTTTAATATTTATCATAAGAGTGTAATTTTGTCGTGCAAATTGTGACCCTAAATGCCTAAAACTAAGGTTTAGATGGCCAAACAAAGCTGAACATCTTGCATAACTAGGCATTAAGATGAGTCAAACAGTATATCACATGTAGGGGCTTGCTTGTACCGATAAGTCAGAAGGTGCTGGAGTTAAAAAACTGAAGTGTTTAACAGCATTCAAAAGTACTTCTTATAACACAATTAACTTAACAAGAACTGCTTTAGCATTTAGAAAGGTGAAAAATACCAAAAGAAAACAGAAATGGCAAAGAGATTATTTTGGAAACTCTGCACAGGATTCAAACTAGAGCTACATAGTAGCAGATGGGATTTTGTTAATTATACATTTTTAATTTTAATGGTAAGTGAATTGCATGAATAAGTTACACATAATCTTGAAAGAAGAAACTGGTAAGAAAAGTAAAATCAAATTTAAAATCTTTGTATGTATACAATGACTAATTTACAGTGAATATGAACATTCATCAGTTGTTCCTGAAAATACACCGCTGGTATGCCTAAACTAAATATTTTTGTATAATTTAAGCTGCCTTACCTGCCAGGTTAGCAAGAAAAATAAACTAGTTTTAAAAATTCCCTTCCAGTTTTTTAGATTTTAATTAAATTAATGTAAAATTAGAAAAATACCTTTTGACTAAATTGACAAATGTGCACTCACCAAAGCACAGAAAAGAATCCAGAAAGCTGTAATGAGGAAACTTCCTGCCATTGAATATTTTGGTTCAGTTAGGGGAGGAGTTTGGGAGAAGTAAATGATAGAATGAGAGCAGAGCTGCACATTTAAGTGGCCAACACACCCCTCAGAGGACGCCAGTAATTTTTAGTTACTCTACATGAAACAGTTGACAGCCCAATGGACAGAGAAAAATAAAAGATGAAATAAAAAGGAGAGTAATAAAACATCAATACAAAATGAAAGAAAAAAGAGAGTAATAAAACAGTAACAGTCTCATAGTAAGAGAAGAGTATGGCCATCATGGTAGTGGAGGGAAAAAAGTGAAGAAAAATTAAGTCTTTTTATTTGTCTGTACTTTTGATTGCAAGAAGTAAATAAGTTGTTGTTGAAGTTTGATTCAAACAAAGATTAAAGATAAGCCATCTATAAATGTATTTTTATTTGAAATTGTTTGTTGTTACCTAGAGATTGGGGTGTGATAAAACCTCCCTAATTGCACAATGTTTCTCTATATAAAAATAATAATGAATCCAACTGTTTTAAGATCCCAGTTGATATAAAACAGCTTTACAGGGCCCATTAAGAAACCCTGGATGGGATGTCAGTATGAAACTGTGCACACTAAATCACACATCCGCTCCCTTTAATATTGGGCTAATTAAATGTTGGTCATTGAACAAGATGAAGGACTCAAAACCAAACAAATAGAGAAAGAGCCTGAGCCAGGATTTCAATACAAAGCTCTTGAGCTGTACGTCAACAGTCCTCACCGCTCTATAAAGGGAACTGCACATTAAGGTTTCATTTACTGATTCAAATGAGTGTTTTACTTTCAGAAAGCTGGAGAGTTTTATGTATATTCCTGTACTTCTGTTGTGAAGTACTGTATAACTGTGTAGGCAAAGGACTAAATTGCTTCCATTATTACGTATATCCTCCCATCATATTGACATGGAAACTGTCAAAGAAATAAAGTAAAGTTATTTTTCCATCTTGTTTATTTCATAGTTGTATTGCCTTCTCATTAATCTGCACTTCATTGACTTTCTTTAAGGGTCAGACAACTACTATACTTTGCATACTTATTAAAGTCTTCAAGTAAGACTCACAGGAAACCTGCTCCAAAAACAGAAGTTTCATCATTAACAAAATATGACATAATATCTAACCTGCTGGAGTACCAATAGTTTATTGAATATGACTGACACTTGAATGAACCATTAAATGTCAATTGTATAGTAAGCTGGCAGAGAGCACAGAGCACTGGAGACAGTGCAGCAGAGACGTCATCATACTAGGATATATTAATGTTGACTCACCATTCAGTAAGTTAATCTGAATAAAAATTATAGAATAATGTTTGAATTTGTATGCCTCCTCTTTATATATAATCAACACATACAACAAGTACAAAAACCACAAGCCTGTCAATTCAGTCTTTCAATTCACTCTCTGATCACTTTAACTGACAAAAAATATAAACAAAAAATGTGATAGCAGGGCAACATAAATAAAAAAAAATGTTTATGTCCAGTGCATAAATGTTGCTTGTAGCTGCTCTTTTGCATGTATGTGAAATGTATATGCACTGTATATGTAAAGGTTGTTTCCATTAAAAGAAGATGGAATGTGACAGTGGTGACATGCAATATTTACCTTTTCTTGGTAATGGGTAGTTGGCAGATCCCTGGGTCTGCATGGATAGATATTCCCATACTCCATGAGTCTCCTAATTGCTTTGCTGGTGATAAACTTGGGAAACATCAAGGCTAATGGAGTAAACCCCTACAGAAAATCGGGAGTGGAGCCCTGAAGGTAAGCTGTTGATAAACTAAAACATCTTCCTGACAGCTCCTTCAACAAACGAGTTCACCATTTGTTTTAACTTGCGATTCCAATGCCTGAGGCTGAGAGAATAGAATTGTCCCTGTAAAATAATTTCCCTACTTAAAAGCTTTTCTTTACAGGTTGTTGTGCACATCTTCTCTTTTTAAGTCCTACAGCAGTGGGAGAGGGGTAAAGCAATTGTTGGAAGTCATGACGTTCTTCTTAACAGATTACTATCATCAGTGCACATGCCCCAAAAGATAATAGCTGCAATGACAAGTATGTGTTCAAGTAGAATCTTGACTCCCTTGCCTACCCTCGCAAGGGACAAACTGATAATATATGGTGACTTCAATGCAAGAATATGGTATGTATGACCGTTAGAATTGGTATGGGATGCTTCTTTTGGCCATGTGTGCTAGGAACAGCCTGATCATTACCAACACAATGTGGAATGTCAACAAGTAAAAAGACTATGTGGATGAATCCCGCATATATGCAATGGCATCTTACTGATTATGTCATTGTCTATAGGAGGGATGAACATGACATTCAGATCACAAGAGCCATGCAAGGAGCTAAGTACTGAACAGCTTTGTTAGGACTGCCTTCAGTCTTCACTTTGCAGCACTGTTTTGCAAGAATCCTTGGCTTACCAGTACTTTGCTTACCAGAAGTGTCCAGAAATAAGCAAAGAGTACAAGTTTTATCTTGATGATATGCCTACCATACATGGGCCATTGGCTGGAGATCCAAATGAAAAGTTCCAGTGAATGGTGTCCTAGTTGGTGAAGGTGGTGCTTGGCTCAAAACCACAGTTATCCAGGAATGATTTCATGACAGTAATGATAAGATCCACAAACATTCGTCAAGTGGCAAAATGATATTAACTCCAAGCTAAAAAGAGATCACTTTAAACATCTGCAGGGTAAAGCGAAAAAGAGAAATCCACACTATGCATAATGAGTGGCAGTCTGATAAAGCCCAGCACTAAGTACAGTAGATTCCAATAGCTTTAAAAAGATCCTCAACTGTTGAAACAACAACAACATTTATTTATATAGCACATTTTCAAACAAATAATGCAGCTCAAAGTGATTTACATAATGAACAAAAGAGAAATAAAAGACAAAGTAAGAATTTGAATAAGATAACACTAATTAACATAGAATAAGAGTAAGGTCCGATGGCCAGGGAGAACAGAAAAAAAAACAAAAAACTCCAGACGGCTGGAAAGAAAAAATAAAATCTGTAGGGGTTTCAGGCCACGAGACATCCCAGCCCCCTCTGGGCATTCTACCTAACATAAATGAAACAGTCCTCTTTGTATTTAGGGCTCTCTTGAAAGGACTTAATGATGATGGTCATGCAGACTTCTGGCTTTTAATCCATCATTGTAGGAACATCACGGTGCTTTGATTAGGAGGTGATGGCTTAAATCGCCACCACAGAAAACAGGGAAAAGAAACAGAAGAGAGAGTAGGGGTTAGTACGGATTTTAGAGCCACCATGAATAGTTATGATAATGAACTGAGTATACAGAGTATCAGGATTAAATGAAGGTGAAGTTATGGGAAGGCCATGTTAAAGTAATGTGTTTTCAGCAGTGTTTTAAACTGCTCCACTGTATTAGCCTGGCGAACTCCTATTGGCAGGCTATTCCAGATTTTAGGTGCATAACAGCAGAAGGCCGCCTCACCACTTCTTTTAAGTTTTGTTCTTGGAATTCTAAGGAGACACTCATTTGAAGATCTAAGGTTATGATTTGGAATATAAGGTGTCAGACATTCCGATATATATGATGGAGCGAGATTATTTAAGGCTTTGTAAACCATAAGAAGTATTTTAAAGTCAATTCTGAATGACACAGGTAACCAATGTAGTGACATCAAAACTGGAGAGATGTGCTAGTATTTTCTTTTCCTAGTTAGGATTCTAGCAGCTGCATTCTGCACTAGTTGCAAACAATTTATGTCTTTTTTGGGTAGTCCTGAGAGGAGTGAATTACATTTATCTAGACGACTGAAAACAAAAGCGTGAACTAATTTCTTAGCATCTTTCAATGATATAAGAGGTCTAACTTTTGCTATGTTTCTTAAGTGAAAAAATGCTGTCCTAGTGGTCTGATTAATATGTGATTTAAAATTCAGGTTACAGTCAATAGATACGCCTAGGTTCTTTACCTCTGTCTTGACTTTTAATCCTAATGCATCAAGTTTATTTCTAATAATCTCATTGTCTCCATTATTGCCAATCACTAACATTTCTGCTTTCTCTTTATTTAGCTTGAGAAAATTACTATTCATCCAATTAGAATCACAAGTAAGACTGTGTTAGTGAAATAACAGCGTCTGGGTCATCGGGTGCAATTGATAAATACAGCTGTGTGTCATCAGCATAGCTGTGGTAACTCGCGTTGTGCCTCGAGATAATCTGACCTAACAGAAGCATGTAGATTGAGAAGAGCAGCGGACCCAGGATAGAGCCTTGTGGAACACCATATAGAATATCATTTGTCTTTGAGTTGTAATTACCACAACTAACAAAGAATTTTCTACCTGCCAGGTAGTATTCAAACCAATTTAAGACACTGCCAGAGACGCCCACCCACTGACTAAGGCAATTTCTAAGAATGTTGTGATCAATGGTGTCAAATGCGGCACTCAGATCTAAGAGGATGAGAACAGATAAATGGCCTCTGTCTGTATTTACCCGCAAGTCATTTACTACTTTAACGAGTGCAGTTTCTGTGCTGTGATTTGTTCTAAAACCTGACTGAAATTTATCAAGAATAACATGTTTATTGAGATGGTTATTTAACTTACTTAAGCAAGGCAGGTTAGAAATGGGTCTAAAATTTTCAAAAGCAGAGGGGTCAAGATTATTTTTCTTGAGTAGGGGTTTAACTACAGCAGTCTTAAGACAGTCTAGGAAGACCCCTGTATCTAATGACGAGTTTACAATGTCAAGAATATTATCAATTAGCACGCCTGATACTTCTTTGAAAAAACTTGTTGGTATTGGATCAAGGAGGCAAGTGGAGGGTCTCAGTTGAGAAATTATTTTATGTAAATCAGGTAAATCTATCCTGATGAAAGAATTTAATTTGTTTATAATGGAGTACTGGGGCTTAGGAAGATCCACAGTGTTGGGGAGATATACTACTGTATATTATTTCTAATATCATTAATTTTTTGATTGAAGAATACAGCAATACCCTCACAGGTTTCACTGGAAGTATTTTGGAGGCATTCCTTTGTGCTACCTGGGTTTAGCAGATGATCAATTGTAGAGAATAAGATTCTGGGATAACTAGCATAGTTATTTATAATCTTAGAGAAATAGCAGCACCTCTCAAGACGGACTGTGTTATTGTATTATGTTATTTTAACCTTCAATATTTCATAGTGGATAGTTAATTTAGTTAGTTAGTGACACCACCACTGCCAATATATGATCATCTTGACCTGCCCCTGCCCACTTTGGATAAGGTCAAGAAGGCAATTAAACGGGAAGGCACCAGGCATGGACAGCAGTCCTGCTTATTTGTTTAAATCAGCAGGTCTGGAGGCTCTGAATGCATTCTACTCCATCGTTGTAATATCTGTTTAAAAAATAAGGGAAACAAAGCAGACTGTGGCATCTACCATGATATCTTCCTCCTTTTTATTGCTAGTAAGATTTTTGCATGAGCCATTTTCAATTGCATAACCAGTACCATCTCAGGAGAAAGGTTGCAGGAAACTCAGTGTGGCTTTAGACCAGGAATCAGCACTGTTGTTGTCTTTACAGTGAGACAGGTCCATGAAAGTGCATTGAGCAGAATATAAACTTCCATGCTGTTTTCATCAATGTAACCAGTGCCTTTGACATCATCAGCAAGGAAAGCATTTGGAAAGCCCTTACAAAGCTCAGCTGCTCCATGCAATTTATACAACATCTGTTAATTTCACGATGGTATGATAGTCCTTGTCCTTTCTGGTGGTGACATCTCATATCCTGGGATCTCCAGTGATGTGAAACAGGGCTGTGTTGTTGGACTAGTCATGTTCAATCTGATCTCTGTAAGCAACTTCGAAAAAGGTATGTATATGAGTTACAGAATAGATGGGTCACTTTTCAATCTCTGAAATCGAACTGTAAGTACTAAAACTTTTTCAGGTTTACTAATACCTCTTGACTCTTCAGACTCATGATTAGTCTTAGACATTAGTTCTCCATCAGCCTGCTCCAGTCTCTAAAGCCTTTCCTCCTCCCATCTATATTGATGGTGCCAGGCTAAAATTGGTTGATCAATTGGTTGATCACTTCAAGTACTTTCAGAGCACCATCTCTTCATATGCCACTCTTTATGAGAATACAGTATGTGGTATGCATCAGCAAAGCCCATCAATCTTTTGGTCACCTTTGTTCTCACGTGATAAATCATAGGAACATCATCAAACAAGGTGACCAAGCACAAAGCAGTTGTGCTGTCATGCGTTTTGTTGGTTATGAGACTTGGACTCAATATCGGAGACCTATCTGCATTCCAGGAATATATCATTGTTCTTCTGACCCACTGCTTTATGATTCAATTTAAATGGTCAGTAAGATGGCCGCTCGAAGTATTATTTTGTACAGTGCCCCCACAGCTTTCTAGACCATCATGAAATGCACAGTGAGATAATTTTATTTAATTTTTTTTTCTCTTGGGGCTTGAGCCATCAGCTATTTGTTATCCCATTCAGTTATAACCATTTCAATTTCAGACAGACCCATACTGGCAATACAATCAAATCAAAACCAAGTATTTGTACATTGTTTGTAGACTATGTGTTGTATTTTTTAATATGTGCACATGTGGTCGGTTTTTGATGGGGAGTACAGTTTGTTTTGTGCACTGTGTTTAGGGGCCTCTATATGGCATATGTACATATTACATTTTCTTTAAATGGATATATATGTACAGTGCATGCACATGTGATGTATAGATAAATGTATGTGTACCAGCCACTTTATTAGGTACACCTGTTGAACTGCTTGTTAATGCAAATATCTAATTAGCCAATCACATGGCAGCAACTCAGTGCATTTAGGCATGTAGGCATTGTCAAGATGACCTGATAAAGAACCAAACACCAGAATTGGGAAGAAAGGAAATTTATGTGACATTGAATGTGGTAGAACTGATGGTGCCTGAAGGGCTAGTATTTCAGAAACTGCTGATCTATTTGGATTTTCATGCACAACAGTCTCTAGGGTGATCATCAGTTCCCTAGGCGAAAATGCCTTGTTGATGCCAGAGGTCAGAGAAGAATGGCCAAACGATTCAAGCTTATAGAAAGGCAACAGTAATTCAAAGAACTAGTCATTACAACCAAGATATGCAGAAGAGCATCTTTGAATGCACAACACGTCGACCATTGAACCAGATGGGCTACAGCAGCAGGAGACCACATTGGGTGCCACTCCTGTCAGCTAAGAATAGGGAACTGAGACTAAAAATTCGCACAGGTGAACAGAAATTGGACAATGGAAGATTGAAAAAACTTTGCCTGGTCTGACGAGTTTCAATTTCTGCTACGACACTGACATGGTAGGAGCAGAATTTGGCGTCCACAACATGAAAGTATGAATCCATCCTGCCTAGTATCAATGGTTCATACTGGTGATGGTATAATGGTGTGGGAGATATTTTCTTGGCACACTTTGGGCCCCTTAGTACCAACTGAGTATTGTTTAAATGCCACAGCCTTCCTTAGTATTAGTCATCCCTTTTTGACTGCAGTGCACTATGCACTATGTGCAATGTCATAAAACTCAAATCACTTCATTACATTAATGAGTTCACTGTACTCAAATGGCCTCCACAGTCACCAGATCTCAATTCAATAGAGCACCTTTGTGATGTGGTGGAACGGGAATGTTGCATCATGGATCTGCATTCAGCAAATCTGTAGCAACTGCGTGATGCTATCATGTCAATAAGGACCAAAATCCCTGAGGAATGTTTCCAGAACTTTGTTGAATCTTTGCCATTAGGAATTATGGCAGTTCTGAAGGCAAAAGGGGGTACAATCAGGCACAGAGTGACAGACACTAGAGGCACACTGATAAAAACAAAGATGTTTTTATTTTTTTCTTCACCACGTGGGAAACACCTTCCTTGTTTCCCACAGGTACAACTCATTCCCACAAACACAAAATCACACAATACTAACAATTCTTCTCTGTCTTTACTCCTCCGCTCCTCCTTGGCAAGTTTCATCCACCTTCCACCCGACCCTGGCTTCCCAAGTACTGTCCGTTGGTCCCTTATATTCCAGCAGCACTTCTGATGTGGCAGAAGAACCGCACACACGGGTTCAGGAACAGCTGCAGCTCCCATCTCCTATGAAGCCCTGCGGGAGTCCGAGGCATGGTTGCCACGCAGGAGGCTCCCATCTTGCATTTCGGGGGAGGTAGTGCTCTGTCCACACTGGCTCCCCCGGTCCTTTCATAGCAGAGGTGCCCCGGCCAGGTCAAGGACCCTGGCCATCTATGATAATATATTGTCATGCTTGGGTCACAGATTTGCACAGAAACACAGGAGGCTGTAGAGAGATGAACTTTATTCAAACAGTGAAAACGAACATTTGTCTCTTTTTCAAATGGTTAAACGTGCTGCATGACAAGACAGAGATGACAGTTTCATCAGGACCAGAGAATGTCAGAGAGAGAGAGAGAAAGAAAAGCAAACAACCAATTCCAAAACTTACATGTGCTGTACAGGCTTTTAAGTATGCGGAGTACCGCGCAAGAGATTTATCACGCGATAGAGCGCAAGTAAGAAAAGGAGAAATGTGCAGGTAGCCTGTCAACATATTTCAGGCGTTTTCCCAGGAATGTCTGTATTCTCTGAGGGTGTGATCAGCCCCCCAGCTCACACCCCTTCCCTCAGCTTTATTCACATTTTTGTGAATCAAGCGACTCTCCAAACCAGGTTCAAACAGACATGACAATACGTCTCCGTTAACAAACTCAGAGTTTTTGTTTTTTTTTTTTCTTTTTTACTGTGTCCTGTTCGGCTGTGAAGCAATCAGAATTGATGTCTGAATGCTGGCGACTAGCCTTACAGTTTTTCTCTCAGGTGGAGCGTTACAGCTTCTGCTGACGTCACGGCAAAACTTTATTAAAAATATTTTTAGATGTTTTTAAGATTCGAGTCGGACACGGAGACAAAAGTGAAAGAAAAAGAAGAGAGAGAAGGAAGAGATGGAGGTAAAGGGGAAGGGGGGTTTTCGTATAGAATAAACAATAAATGAACCAGAGTCCGCTTCTAGACCTGCAGAAAGAGAGGGGGGAAAAAAAAACCACAAGACAAAAACATTGCTGCATCAGCTACATGAAGATATATAAAAGTAAAAATGTTTGCTGACAATCATACAGTAATTATTACTAAGGCATTTAGGGCCACCACAACCTTAGATCATGTGCTGAAGATGTCCAAGTCATATTTATGAAATCACCATGTGAGCACCTGTGTGTGTACGCACGCTTGTATGTGTAAGGTTTCTCTATAGGAGCATCCAATAGTGAGTGTGAAGGGCCACAGACCTGCCCCCAAAACGCGGAAGATGGAGGGAGTTCCAAGCCCAGAGATCCAGAGGTCACCCCAGAGCTGGAGACCCCAGGGAGGCCGTCACCAGAGAAGCCCCAACCCCCACCGAGAGGCGCAGAGGATCACCCGGGGTCACAACCAGCAGCCGGCAGAGTCCCGGGAGATATCAACGGCAAGCCCTCAGGCCCCCCCGCAGCCGCTCTCCCGAGTCGGCCGGGCCCGGAACCCAGCAGCCCGGGACCCAGGGCGACCCACCCGCCGAGGATCCAACAGAGCCCAGGGAACCAGATCCCACCAGGCAGCCACCGGGAGCGACCAGACAGATGCTTAAGGCAGGGGAGGGTAGGCAAAGATGTTGTAGTATTGCCAGATGTCCCAGGAGAGGGAGGAGTCCAAAACCCCACCTGACATATACAGTCACACACAAACACAGTCATACACTCCCTCCCTCATGCTCTCACATACACATACAACCCAAGACTTACAAGGATGTACGCCAGACACCCATTCACACTCCCCACACACCCTACCTAACTCTGGTCCCGGTGCTGCCGTACCTGAGGTACAGCCATTCCTGGACGTCAGAGTTAGCCCGTTCCCAGGGGTAATAGTGAGCAGGCACCCCCATCCAACGTAGAGCAAAGCAACCCACCACTCCAGACCACAGGCAGACGGCCAGCTCCCACTCCTAGCCTCCAGCCCCGGCAGCTAACTGAGAACAGAGGTGTAATAAGACCTCTAGTCTCCCTCCGCCTGCTCTAATGTAGTGTTGGTGTGTGCTGATAAGGTGCATTTTGTGGTTGGGGGCGGGCAGTGCCGGCACCATGTGGCCTACACCAGCTGATGCCAAAACACAGCACCACCTCCCCCCCAAAACTCTCCGTGACTAGGTGCAGTTTAAAATTGGAAGTGGACACCGCACTCGGAGTGAGGCTGAAATTTCCCCACCGGATGCCGTTGAGTGTGCCCACTCCCAAGGCCCTAAGTGTGCATTTGTGTGGAATGTTTTTGTGGAAGTGTTTAATGTGCAAATAAAATTGGGGTGTAGGCTGCCACAGGACTGCGGAAAGGGATCCATACCCGCACCCCCTGACTTACCCACACCCCAAGGCCCTATGTGCATGTTTGTGTGATGATGTGAAGGAGCAGGAGGAGGGAAATGTCTGAGGATGGGGAGGAACGGCTGAGGGGCCTGAGCCCTCCAGGGAGCCAGCTCCCCTACTGGCCCCAATAGGCACCTCCGTTCCCAAAATCCACCCGGGCACGGAGGCCCCAGCCTATCTAGCCATGGCCCGAAGCAGCAGCATCACAGAGCCCCACGGAGTCTGAGGCCACCAACCCACACCACCCCAGCAGAATATTTACTCCCATCCCCACATTTACTCAACATTCAGATTAAGTAAGACATAAGACACCCAGGATAAAGCTGGATCCTCCCTCCCGGACATCCCTCCCCATGGTGGAACTGCCGCGTTCCGCCCTCTTCCCGCAGCGTACATGCCAGGACCCAATCCCCAAGGCCCCACCCATATCCCCATCCGGGACGGCCGCCCCAAACCCTAAGCCACCAGGCCCACACCCAGACCAACCCAGGGGCATTGCAGCCACTAGGCAGCGACCGCAGCCACCGTCAAGACCCCCTAAGGCCCACACACAACCACCAGAAGCCCACCCCGAGGTAACCCAAGCACCACCAGAGTCGGGCAGCAGCCCCCAGCCCAAGACCCCCTAGTGAACCCACCCCAGGGATCCTCCAGATACTCCAAGCTCAGACTCTCCACCACATCAACCACAGCATCCCGCAGGACCATATCAATGACCCTCCATCATCGCTATGTGATGGAACCGATCAAAGGAGCCCAGAGAGATTGATTTGAAGTGGAGGCAGAGGCTGTCTCAAGTGTAATATGATCCAATAAAAGATTTCTATACTGGTTAATGCAAAGATTATCTTTTTTTTCCAGTTTATGAGGATAGTTTTCTTAGCGATGCATATGGCAGTGAGAACCACGTGAACCAAATTTGTTTCAATCGGGACATCCTCTAGGTTCCCCAGCAAGCAAAATGAGGGGGAAGTTGGGATATCACATTTCAGACACTTTGACAGGTCTTCACATACTCTATACCAGAATCCTGAACAGGTGGACATGACCACAGTGCGTGGATATAACTGTCAGGAATGTTGTCTGTGCAGTGTGTGCAGGTGTCAGATGGCACAAATCCCATCCTGAACATCCGATGACCTGTATAGTGTACTCTGTGTAGAATTTTGTATTGAATTAGTTGTAAATTGGGGTTTCTGATCGTTTTAAAAGTTTTTAAACAGGTTTGGGACCAGAAAGTCTGATCAAAGCTAACTAATAGATCCTCCTCCCATTTGCCTATAGGAATTGCTATTGTATCATCTATTTTGGTCAATGTTTTATATACTTTAGACAGTAATTTGGGGTGTTTGAGATTACAGAAGTCTAATACCCTTGATGGTGTTTGTAATTCTACTTTAAGCTTAAATTTTTCTTTAACTACTGATTTAATTTGGAGATATTCTAAAATCTATTCTTGTCTATCCCAAATTGGGAGACTATTCTGTTAAATGGAATGAAATCCAATCCTTCAACTATGTGTTCCATGTATAGAATTCCTTTACTTTTCCAGTATGGGAGGTTCATCATTTTATTGTTTTGCAATATGTCAGGATTATTCCAGATGGGTGTGCGTCTGCATGGAATTAGTGAAGACTCCGTCATTTTTAGATATTCCCACCATGCTGTCAGTGAGGTACTGATATTAATACTTTTAAAGCTTTCATGCTTTCTTATTTTTGAGCTAATAAACGGTAGGTCCGAAAGCTCTATAGTATTGCAAAGTGTCTGTTCTACATCTAACCAGGACTCATCCAGCGGGTTATGTTGCAACCATCTTGGTATATATTGGAGCCTGTTGGTTAAGAAATAATGATAGAAGTTGGGTAGATCCAACCCTCCTCTATCTTTGGTCTTCTGTAGTGTTTTTAAGCTAATTCGTGGAGGTTTATCCTTCCAAAGGAATTTAGTGATGGAGGAGTCCAGGGATCTAAACCAATCAGATGATGGCTTGTTTGGGATCATAGAAAATAAGTAATTGATTCTTGGTAAAACCATCATTTTAATTGTGGCAACCCTCCCCATAAGTGATATCGGTAAGGATTTCCATCTAGCAAGATCATCTTCCACTTTCTTTAATAGTGGGATGTAGTTTAGTTTAGTTAGATCTGCCAGCCTGGGAGACACATGAATGCCCAGGTATGTAATATTCCCTGATTCCAATTGTGTATTAAGGGAATTGACAAAAGAGAAATTAATTGGAAGAACTGTGGATTTTAACCAGTTTATTGAATAATCTGAAACTCTTGAAAAGGAGTTTATTAGTTCAATTGCCTGGGAGAGAGAGGATTGAGAATTCTGAAGATAAAGTAACACGTCATCTGCATAAAGACTGATTTTATGTTCTATGTTCTTACACTTTATGCCTTTAATAACTGTAGTTTGCCTGATTGCTGCTGCTAGTGGTTCAATAAAGATAGCAAATAGCGAGGGGGAGAGAGGGCATCCCTGCCTGGTCCCCCTCTGAAGACAGAAGCTATCTGATGTTTGGTCATTTGTCCTGACGCATGCTGTTGGTGAACTGTATAAAATTTTTAACCAGTTTATGAAGAAGTTTCCAAAACCAAATTTATGTAAAGTTGCAAATAAGAACTTCCAGTTAACTCTATCAAAAGCCTTTTCTGCATCGAGAGATAATATACTGGTTTCCATGTTTCTGCTATAAGAAAAGTCTATTAAGTTGAGTAATCTACGTGAATTTGTGGATGAATGTCTCCCCTTAATGAAACCAGTTTGGTCTGGATGTATTATGAAAGGGGTTACCTTCTCTAATCTTTTTGCAAGGGCTTTACAAATTATTTTCAGGTCAACATTAATAAGAGAAATTGGGGATAGCTGGTAGGAAATATAGGATCTTTGCCTGGTTTTAACAGGAGACTAATGTTGGCTGAATTCATGTTTGGCTGTAGTCTACCATTTTCTTGTATTTCACACATCATTCTGAAGAATGTTGGGCCAGAATGATCCAGAATTCTTTGTAGAACTCTGCTGGAAACCCATCTGGACCTGGAGCCTTCCTATTAGGCATGGAGTTAAGAGCTTCCTGAAGCTCATCTGATGTTAATGGCGAGTCCAGGACTGTAGCTTGGCTATCTGATAATTTAGGAAGTATTATCCTGTCTAGAAACTCATTGATCTCATTATCTGATGGGTTAATCTGTGGTGAGTACAAGGTTTTGTAAAAATCTCTGAAAGTGTTGTTTATTCTTTCAGGGTCATATACTATATTCCCAGTTGAGTCTTTAACAGCAGATATGGCAGTTTTCTCTTTGTTTATTTTTAACTGGTTGGCTAAAACTTGCCTGATTTATTACCGTGTTCAAAGTTTTCTATTCGTAGTCTTTGTGCTAAAATTGTGTTTTTGTCAATAATTCCTTTAAGTTCTAGTTTACTTTTACGCAATTTGTTTTGTAATTCTTCTTCTGGGGATGCCTCTAGAGACTTAATGATTTCTTCTAATTCCTGAATACGTTTGTTTTCTATTTTTTTCTTATGTGATGAGAAGGAAATTATTTTACCTCTCATCACTGCTTTCCCTGCCTCCCAGAGAACAGATGCTGATGTTCCAGGAATGTCATTGTGTTCTAAATATAAAGCCCACTCTTTTTTATAATATTCCACAAAACCTTCATCTTTAAGCAGTGACGTATTAAACCTCCAGTTTTACCTGATGGGATTGTTTTCTTATTTAACAGAGTTAAAGAAACTGGAGCATGATCGCTGACAACTATAGGGTGTATCTCAGTGTCTGAAATGTCAGCCAATAATGAGCTGCTGACTAGAAAATAGTCCAAACGTGAGTGAGAGTGATGAACATGTGAGAAAAAAGTATACTCTCTACGGCTGGGATAAAAAGATCGCCATGCATCACAAAGCCCATAATCACTCATATACTGTTTAACTATATTAGTGGAATGCCAACTGCGCTGAGTCCCAGCTGTACTGAGCCTGTCTGAAGAATGATCCATCCAAAATTAAAATCTCCGCAAGTATAAGTGGACAGTCCAAGTGTTCGGAGAGTACAGAGAAAAATTATGAAAGAATGCGGGTCATCTATGTTTGGACAGTATATGCTAACAATACATAAGCTTTGATTTTGTATAGACAGTTTTAGTATTATAAATCTACCATCTGGATCTGAGACTGTGTCCAATACTTTGAAATTTGTATTTTTGTGTATTAAAATAGCTACACCTCTTTGTCTAGAGTTATAGGCGGCAGAGAACAGTCTGGGAAACTCAGATGTTTTAAGTTCATCTGCAACTGTGGCAGACCTATGAGTCTCTTGTAATAAGACAACATCTGCCTGCAGTCTTTTAAGCTGATCAAAAATCTTTAATCTCTTCTCTCTAGAGCCAGTTCCATGAACATTCCAACTGACAAACCTTAGTGTACCCATAGTTGTGTGTGTGATTAGCTAATGTATGGTGCCTTCAGGTGAGTTAGTTAAGTAAATAAATGTATAATTTAATCTGAAGAAAAAAAAAAAAAAAATATATATATATATATATAAATAAAAATAAAGCAATAAATAAGTAAATAAAAATATATGCATAATAATGCTAATAACAATAATAATATTATTAATGCTGATGATAATAATAATATAATGCTGAAAATAAATAATAATAATGCTGATAATAATAGTGCTAATGCTGATAATAATAATAATAATTCTGATAATAATACTAAAGCTGATAATAATCAGACAATAATAATAATAATAATAATAATCAGACAGAACCAAAAGTGTTTGTGGTTGTATGATAAAATGTAATAATTATAATCTAGTGTTTGTATGCCGCGTTGTGTGTGTGCTGACGCAGTGTAGGAAAGTTGTGTGATTGTGTCATGCGGATGTAAAGTTCCAGAAGCAGGTAAAAGAAGGAAAGGAAAGAGTGATAAAGGTTAAGAAAAGAAAAGAAAAGGTGTTAGAGGTGTGGGGTGGTGAGAGAACAGGTGATCCCATCATCTAAACACGGATATAGCAGCTTTTTTTTTAATATCCTGACATGCTCATACCCAGTGAATCCCAATAATAAACTTGTGACCTGATGTTGGGCTAATAAAGCCAGTCTGTCACTCCTCGCTCCTTGTACAGCCTGTTGTTGATGTAGAGCTTGTCCACAGAAATGACAGCGCGGCTCCCTTCTTGGATGAATTTTTTACATATTGGGAACAGAACTCTGCGGCGATCCAAAATTTCTTTAGGAAATTGATCATTCACGCTAAAATTTTTCCCTTTGAGCTCTTTCCGTGGCTCTTAACAAAATCCTTCTGTTTAAAATGCTCAAATTTAGCCACGATGGGACGAGGTCTTCTGCTGTCTGCTCTCTTGGCTCCAAGGCGATGTACCCGGTGAAAGGTGATGTTTTTACCGTTTCTTCGGTATCTTCATGTGGGTCGGGAGAAAATACTTGATTGTTTGTTCGCAATCCTCCGGTTGTCCTCCCGTCTGCTCCGCAGGCTCTCGAACACCAGATTGTCTCTCATGCTGCGGGCCTGAAGATCCAAAACCGTCTCCTTCAGGGTCTTGTTGTCCTGGGAGATCCGTGTCATCCCTCTGTCAGGGAAGACACAGTCTCCCGCAGAGACGCGTTTTCAGCAGCAAGCCGCTCCACCTGATCCTGGCTGAATTCCAGAGATTGTCGGAGGTTCTGGAACTCCTGGTGTAGAATTTCGAGCAGGTGGAGTCGTCCCTCAAATCCCAAAAGCCTTTTATCTATAGAATCTAATAATTCTAATATATCCTTGTGGGGAGATGAGGTTGCCTCGGGGGAATCTTGAGGACGGCTTCTCTTGGTAGCAGGTGTTTCCGTGATAGCTGCTGCTTTCTTAGGCCCCATGACAACAGACTCAAAAACTTGATTAATAAAATTTTGTAAACTTTCCAAATTTTCTTCACTTACCTCCAGGTTGAGTGAGTTATACTTACCGGATTAATTGCGTTGTCAGTAAATAAATTTGGCGTAAATGTGTCTTAATTGTTTAGAATGTTCGCTAAAGAGCTGCCATCTGCTTCAAACGCTGCAGAGAATCCGTGATCTTCCTAGCCAGCACTTCTCTCTCCCAGCATGCTCGCGGGTATTTTGCTAGTCCAAAATAAACTTCCAACATTCCAACATACTCAGAGTCAGATCGATGCCTGACTGTAAAATTGTAAGGTTGTAAACCCAAAAACCATCTCATAAGAGGAGAGTTTGTATCTTTCTAAAGGTATAACCATTGAAGTGGAGCCCATAAGTTATAACAAAGCGCTTCCACAGCCCATTTAATCGCCAAGCATTTTTTCTCAATAGTCGAAATAATTGCGTTCACTAGAAAGCAATTTCATACTCAAATATGTGATAAGGTGCTCTTCTCTATCAAAAACCTGTGACAGGACGGCGCCTACACTAAATGCACTTGCGTCCGTCTCTGGAACAAAATCCTTTGAGAAATCGGGATTCCGCAAAACCGGATAAGAAGACAAAGCAGTTTTCAAATCATAAAAGGAACATTCACAAATTTCTGTCCATAAAACGGCGGTTTTTCCTGCCTCTGGTAAGTTCTGAAAGAGGAGCAGCCCTATTTGCAAAGTCAGGGATGAATCTTTTGTAATAACCAGCAAGCCTCAGAAAAGCCTGTACCTGTCACATATCTCCAGCTCAATCGATGAAAATTGGATTGGCTGAGGTCTGTTGCTCCCATATTCCCTATTCATCAGAAAAAAAGATGGCTTATTGATCTCAGTGAAGTTGGGATGCCGTGAGATCTTGGCATTATTGGACTCAGGCAGTGACCTTTTTATTGTCAGATGAGACTGTCATGACGACGGATGCCTTAGTAACACTGAGACTGTAAAGATACGTTCTGTACATGGAGATGTTAAAGACTATCAGACATTGCTTCTTCCTTTGACTTATAAGGGTCGCCACTTGATAGGCAGAAGGAATGCCCTTTTTCCTAGACTAATTACTGCATGTCACTTTTCTGTCCCCCCTGGCCATTGAACCTTACTCTTATTCGATGTTAATGTTGATTTATTTTGTTTTATAATTGTGTCTTTCATTTTTCTATTCTTTAATATGTAAAGCACTTTGAGCTACTGTTTGTATGAAAATGTGCTATATAAATAAATGTTGTTGTTGTTGATGTCGGGCACCAGTTGTCAAGTCCCCTCTTGAGCCTAGTGGGGGGGAAGAAGAAGAAGAAGAACTGGTGACGGTCAGGGAAAATCTAGAGCCCCAATTAGATATTGAACCCTGTGCAAATCTGTGGCCCAAGTGTAACAAGGTTGCGTTTGTCCCATCCCAACAAAGTCTCCACTTGCTCAAAAGCTAAAAGAAACATCTCTGGGTCATCCAAAGGATCCATCTTCATCGGAACTTTCTTAAGATTTTCTGAAAGAGGAGGAACAGGATCATCCTCCGGATTGTAAGGAAGCGGGACATTCTGAGCGATTTGAAATAACTCCTTGGCATCCATCTGTACAACCACTCCTGGCACCACTTTTCACGCTTGGAACACAGATTTGCATAGAAACACAGGAGACTGTAGAGAGATGAACTTTATTCAAATACTGCAAACGAACATTTGTCTCTTTTTCAAAAGCTTAAATATGCTCCATGACAAGACAGAGATGACAGTTCCATCAGGAGCAGAGAATGTCAGAGAGAGAGAGAGGGAGAAAGAAAAGCAAACAATCAATTCCAAAACTGAAAGGTGCTATACAGGCTGTTAAGTATGCAGAGCTAGGAAGCTAAGGAAGCGATAACAGAGAAGATGACTCGTAAAGAAACCAGATGGATCGGTGAATCAGCAGAAAGGGAACAAAAGGCTTTTGCTGTAAGCAAGGTCACACTGATGTAATGCATGAAGAGAAAATCTTGGTAAATTCAGGCTTTAGCAAAAATATTAGAAGAATATATTGGAAATTAACTTTAGTGTAGAAATCAAGACAAATCAAGTATGCCAAGCAATGATTAAATGAAAGCATATACAATATTTCTTTTTAATTAAAGTTTAGCTTTAGCCCAATATTATAGTATAGCTTGAAAGGCTAGAGGAGGAAGTGACACCATGAAAGACCAAATATGGAATAGAGGACATCTGCCCAGTTGAAGAACCAATCAGAAAAACAGAAACTGGAATAAACAATAGACAGTATAGCCAGGTGCCGAATGAGAAAAGAGACTCAAAATCACTGGAGAGAAAAAAGAAAAAGAATAATCCATCCATCCATTATCCAACCTGCTATATCCTAACTAC
This sequence comes from Polypterus senegalus, assembly GCF_016835505.1. Classification (NCBI taxonomy): domain Eukaryota; kingdom Metazoa; phylum Chordata; class Cladistia; order Polypteriformes; family Polypteridae; genus Polypterus; species Polypterus senegalus. Next base: position 128,416,805 of record NC_053162.1, read on the forward strand.
AGGGTCACGGGGGTCTGCTGGAGTCAATCCCAGCCAACACAGGGCGCAAGGCTGGAAACAAACTCTGGGCAGGGTGCCAGCCCACCGCAGAGAAAAAGAATAATTTAGGTGCAAATTCAGAAAATAAGGAAAGTAATTATCGCCCGGAACAACTGGAATTAAAAAAAATCACGGCCAATTGGGCTCAGATTTAAAAGACAAAGAGTAAAAGACAAAGTAGAACTTCATAAAGATGTTCCCTAATGCTGGCGCTATACACATGCAGAGCTGGTTAGAAATTATGAGAGCAGTGGAATTCGAAAGGCTAAAAAAAACATTGGCGCGATACACGTGGAGAAAGTTAAAGAATATGAACGTAGGAAAATTAGAAAGTATAAAAAAAAGAAAGTAAAGATCGCAGTAAACAAACTAACTAAACAAACTAAAATAATTGCTCGAAAAAGGGAAAATAATCACCACAGACCAGGTGTCACTGAAAAAAAAGCAGGACAAAGCGAGGTCAGAAATAAAAGACAAAGTAGAAAACAAAGTAAAACATCATAAAGAGGTTTAAAACAAAGGGGCCAAACACATGCAGAGCAGGTTAAATATAATGAAAACTGGAATTCAAAAATTCAAGAGACTAAAAAAAACATAGGCACGAAACACATGCAGAGCAAGATACAGAATATGAAAGCAGAAAAAAACGACAGTGTCAAAACAAAGAAAGTAAACATCGCATTACCGCAAAAAAAAAAAAAATTATTACTCTGAGAAATAACGAAAAGGCGAACAGAGATCAAATATATGAACATAGGTGATATGTCAGAAGTATGTAAATATTGTAAGGCTTTACAGTTTAAGTCAGAGAATTTCAAAAACGGGGTTTACCTCACATACATTTATTAGTTACTTTGTAAAATAAATTATTAACTGCTGATGATGTAGATTGTTTTGTCTGTGCTGAAATTCCAAACAGAAAAACCTATCCTGAATTATGGTACAAAGTCATTAAACACATGTCTCACTGACCTCATTAAAAGATTCAGCATATTGGAACTCGAATGACTCCAAATATTGTTTTTAAAACAATAAAAGTGAAACTAATGAAATAGCAACAATTCAAAGAAAAAAAAATCTTAAAAGAGTGTATCCCGAAAACCAAACATGGGGTTTAGCAAGTGAAGGAAGCATGAACCCCCCTAGTTTTTATATATATATATATATATATATATATGTGTGTGTGTGTGTGTGTGTGTATGTTTAATTTAATAATTTTTACTTAATATTTATTTGCTATTTTTACTTTCATTCTGTTACTAGTTGTCTTTCTAGTTGAGGGAGATGGTTTGGTATTGGCTAAGTTTCAAAAACTAGGTTTGTTTCCTGTTGAGTGAGTTGTTACATATTTGTGTCCTCTCTGAGGGCCTAGGTCAGGGCTATTCAATTACAATTTCAGTTGGCCCAGATTGTCAAACCAAGAAGGTTAGCTGGGCCAGTCATTTTAGCGGCAAAGCAGTAATGACACATTTTAAAACCAACACAAACAAATTTATTGAAAAACATAAGGTTTATTTGTTATTTCTCTTTTAACTTTGGTCAGTTTGCAGAGCAAAAGGTGCATACAAAAAGAGCTGAATTAACAGAATCTGAGGTAGCCCTTATTTTTTCCACTTACAAAAGAAAAAAAACTGACCTAGGCTACACATCTGACCTATCTGATCACAAAGTGCATAAAACAAAATAGTGCACAGTAGTAGGCTATTAGAAATAACATTGTTTCCTTTTGAAACAAAATAAACAACTTGCACACATTTGACCCAGGAACATCTCAAAGTGCATAAAATAAAAAGTGCACAGTATTCACAACTATAACAACACTGAGGGAACATATTTTAAATCACCATGTGTGATAAGGCATGCCTCTGTTACGCATCCCACATTATATTGATGTATTGTAGGCTACAGTTACCCTGCTGACTTAGTGGGAGAAGTGACATTTTTTGTTTTGAACGAGAGCAGTGACTTTAGGCTCGTAAGTTGTCAATGCAATTCGAAGGCATTGGTGGAGAGTATGGTCAGTCAGGGAGCAACGAGTTGCTTTTATGGAGTTCATGTGTGAAAACTTGACTCACATGTATATGTTGATCCAAACATACTGAGCATGACGATCGCTACTTTCTTAATGTTAGGGAACTGATGTGCGTTGACATCAGTCCAAAACATTGCAGGTCCGTTAGTGGAAAGCTCCTGTGCCATGGTTACAGATGACTGCATGTCAACAAGTTTGAGTGTGAATTTCCCCTCGTCAATGGAAGGGACCAGTTTCTTAGCTCTGGCGGATAAGTCCCCTTCTATTGCAACAGTGAACGGGTCTCTGACAAAACGCCAACTCTGTGGGCAGATCAAGTCCATCTAATCGACCAGCAAAGTTATTTTTCAACATCGCAATGAAATCTGTCATTACATCCGTGATTTGTGCGTGGGATGAGATGCATTTGCGGAGTGTCGGAAAATGCAGCATTCGCCTGTGCTCAAATCATTTGCGAAAAGGTCCAGTTTAACTTGGAATGCGCGCATCTGTTCCACAAGGTCGATGACAGTTTTGTCTCTGCCTTGTAGTCCCAAATTTAGATCGTTCAGGTGTTTGAATATGTCGCTCAGAAAGCAGGCATCGGCTATGAAGTTGTCGCCCAGTATGCGACTCAAGTGCGTTTCTGCCTTTTTTTGCTTGCTGCTGCGGAGGAAAGTTATGATCTCTTCTCTGAGACCGCAGAAACGCTCCAGTGCTTTGCCTTTGGACAGCCACCTCACGTCATTATGCAAAAGAAGGTCGTGGTGCTCAGCAGACATTTCTGACAGCAGCATGCGGAATAAGCGGTGTTGGAGGCTTGATGTGGAGCGAATAAAATTAATTATAGCCATAACGCTGTCCATTGTCGTTTTGAGCGCCCCGCTTAGTTTTGCGCACAACACCGCCTGATGCACAATGCAGTGTAAGGAGATCAACTGAGGTGCAACAGCGACCAACGTGCTGCCAAACCATTCACTTTCCCTGTCATGGACGGAGTCCCATCTGTCACAAGCATGCACACACGCTTCATATCCAGACCACTGTCTTTAAAAAAGGCAGAAATTTTCCCAAAGACTATATTGCCAGTTGTGTGTCCTTCTAACGGCAGTAGGCCGAGCAGCTGCTCTCGGAAGCATTTGCCATCAAAAAAACGGACATATATGCACAACTGAGCAGTATCAGTTTTGTCTGTGGACCAGGGCCGTTTGAAGGAATTTGGGGGCCCCAAGCAAAATGGACATGGAGGCCCCCCGCACACACGCACGCACGCAAAGGAACCACAGCATAGTCATACAGTTTAAATTCGCTCACACTTTATATAAATAAAAAAGGTTTACAGTGCAAATACTGCTGTTGCATATACTGTGCATAAATAAAAAAATGTTTAGAGTGCAAATACTGCTGTTGCATATAAAGTGCATAAAATTTGAACATTTTCAACAATTGAACATTTGCAAAAAACACCACTGTACAAATAAACAATCATTAATAGAAGGTAAATTGACAGTTAATTAATCTTTAGTCTTTAGCTATGCATTTACTGAATGAGCACTGTGCAGCTGTTCGTCCGACTGTACTGTATTTTATTTTATTTTTCTAAACTGTTTTAATTATTCTTATTTCTTTTTATTATTTTAATTTCTTCTATGTAAAGCACTTTGAATTGCCATTGTGTATGAAATGTGCTATATAAATAAACTTTTTACTGTTAACAAACTGTGAAATTATAATTAAATGTTTACTAATTATTAGTAGTGCTGTGAGTCGACTACCAATGCTTAAAAACATCCCAAGCTAATGTTTGATGCACAGAATTTATTGTGTTGTTTTCCTAAATAGATTATCACAGACGTGGAATAGTTAGTATAGCATGCTATGCCACTTTCATCAAAACCTATTACAAAGCTATAGCAATGTCATGTCATTTATGTATGATACATACAGTAATCCCTCGCTATATCGCGCTTCGACTTTCGCGGCTTCACTCTATCGCGGATTTTAAATGTAAGAATATCTAAATACATATGACGGATTTTTCGCTGGTTCGCGGATTTCTGCGGACAATGGGTCTTTAATTTATGGTACTTGCTTCCTCAGTTTGTTTGCCCAGTTGATTTCATACAAGGGACGCTATTGGCGGATGGCTTAGAAGCTACCAAATCAGAACATGTATTACATATTAAATAAAACTCCTCAATGCTATAAGATATGCTTCCCGTGCGGAACTTGATTGTTTGCTTGTCTCTGCCTCTATCTCACCCTCTATGACATTCTCTGCGCCTGACGGAGGGGCTGTGAGCAGAGGGGCTGCTTGCACAGAAGCTGTTTGCCTAGTGGATACGAACGCACCTCTAAGAAATGCCGCTTTATCACGGTGCTTCCAAAAACACACTTATTGATTTTTGGATTGTTTGTTTTAATCTCGCTCGCTCTCTCTCTCTCTGACGTTCTCTGCGCCTGACGGAGGAGATGTGAGCAGAGAGGCTAAAGGCAAACTTTAAAGCACAAGTATTGATTTTTTGATTGTTTGCTTTTCTTTGTGAGCGTGAGCTCTCTCTCTCCCTCTGAAATTCTCTGCTCCTAAAGAGAAGATCTATTTGCATTCTTTTAATTGTGAGAAAAAAACTGTCATCTCTGTCTTGTCATGGAGGACAGTTTAAACTTTTGACTAAAATGTGTTATTTCGTGTCTAGAGGGTTCTAATAATGTTAACAGTGTGGGAGAGTTTCTAATGGCTTAAAATATATAAAATAACCATACAAACATATGGTTTGTACTTCGGATTTTCATCTATCGCGGGGGGTTCTGGAACGCAAACCCCGCGATCGAGGAGGGATTACTGTAAACATATTTCTGCTAGCCTACCTGCTGCAAAATTGCACCATTTGTACAAGACAAGTAGAGCTATTTTATGTGTGTAATTTATCACTTACCACTGTCTTGTTTTTTCTTATCCTCCTCTTCCTTTCTCTTCTTTCTTTTTGGCTTCCTGAAGCATAATTCCGCTTCATGACTGCCGAGGAAGTTTTGTATTTTGCCGCAGCAGAGATCGCGTGGTTGGCTGGCTGCTGTCAGCGAGGGGGGCCCCTTGAGGGGATCCCGATAACAGTGTCATTGCACTTTACTGCATTCACTATCAATGGGGCGCTCACACAGTTTGTCGCTGCATTTTATTCTTAACCAGTCGTTGTCTTGGGGCCCCAGGCCAGCTCGGGGCCCCAAGCAATTGCTTGGTTTGCCTGCCTTGTCGCGACGGGCCTGCTGTGGACTCATCTACTGCTATAGACATAGTATCAGCTTTCATCAGGTCTCCTAACAGCGTTTCATACACATCTGCAGCAAGAATTTCAACCCTACGAATGTTTGAAGTATCTGACAGGGGTACGTTTTTTATAGCAGATACCACGCTCATTTTAATTTTATCGTCATTTATCACCTCATCCACGACAGCCAGCATACAGTCCTTCACGGTTTCAGAGTCTGTGAATGACCTTTTCTTTTTTGCCAGTATGCAGAAAACACGAAGGGATGCTGCAGTTAGGGTTACCACTTTTATTGCAAAAAAATAAGGGGCGCATACTGCAGCGGGGGCCACATCCCTTGGGGGCTAAGCGCAATTTCATTCTCAAATACGGGACGATTCCAGTATTTTAAAGGACGGGTGGCAACCCTAGCTGCAGTAGCTCTCTTGGGCTGTGAATGACCGCACCATGGTAGTACTGCTCCGGTTGTAAGATGCAATCAAACTCTGCACTTTTGCAGCCCTCTCTTGAGATCCCTCTGCAAATTGGTGCGAAAAGTATGGTGTTTCTCAACATGATGCCTCCGCACATTGTAATCTTTAAATACTCCAACGCAATCATTACAAATTAAACACATCGGTTTACGCTTGGATGTGGCGGTAAAATAAACAAGTATTTGTCAGTCCAGGCAGGGTTAAACTTACGGTTTTCATTGGCAATTTTACGTTTCAGTGTTGAGAAAGACATATTGATAGTAATCTAAGCTACTACCGGCACGCTCTGCATTGTTTGCATGTTGCAGGCTACGTAGGAATGCTGCTTTTGGGGACCATAGACATAATAAATACTTTATATTTATATTAATATACTATATATTTATATTAATAATATATATATATATAAAATTATATTTATTATCTATGGGTGGAACCACGGGCTGGGCCACTCGGAGGTTGATTCTGGGCCGCATGTGGCCCGCGGGCTGCCAATTGAATAGCCCTGGCCTAGGTACATTTTGAGCATTTTAAATATTACAAACAGTATTCCGTATTGCTTTCTCCATTTCAGCTGACCATATTCAATAATGTCTTTGGTGCATTAAGATTATGGAAGCTTTGCAGATCGGCTAATTTCATTGCAAGACAGAATTTCTATGCTTTCCTCTATTGCTGTGGTGCATCAACAACGAGAACAGGAAACTTAGAAGCATCTTTACGATAGGCGCAGTAAGCTCCGTGAATTCAAACCTGGTGATCGTGTTTTGGTACTGGTTCCGTCCGACCCACACAAATTCCTAACTAAATGGCGGGGCCCCGCCATTATTGAGGAGCGTATAAGTCCGGTTAATTACAAGATTAGAATACCAGGCCGTTGCAAACAATTCCAGATTTTACACATTAACCTCCTGAAGGAATGGAACGACCGTCAAGAGGTTAACACTTCCTTGGCTGCTGTTTTTTCAGACCGATGTTACCATTGTTAACGATCTTACTGACACGCAAAAGACAGAACTGTTATCTTTGATAGAGCGGAACACTGATGTCTTTTCAGATTTACCAGGCAAGACTAACATTATGAACCTGATGTTCGCGTACAGATGCGGCCGTTCCGGATACCGGAAGCGCAGCGAAATATTGTGCGCGAAGAGGTAAAAAAGATGCTGACATTGGGTGTAATTCGTGAAAGTAAAAGTGACTGGTGCAGCCCAGTCGTATTAGTTCCAAAGCAAGACGTTTCGGTTCGGTTCTGTATCGATTTCAGACGCTTGAATAAGGTCTCTAAATTCGATGCTTATCCCATGCCCAGTGTCGATGAACTGTTGGAAAAACTGGGTCAGGCGAGCTATATCTCCACGCTAGATCTCACGAAAGGCTATTGGCAGGTGCCTTTAGAGGCTAGCAGTTGTGAGAAATCCGCATTCACGACTCCTGACGGACTTTATGAATTAACAAGACTCCCATTTGGTCTTCACGGGGCACCTCTAACTTTTCAGCGTATGATGGATCAGATCCTGCGTCCTCATTCTGAATATTACGGGGCATACCTTGACGATGTCATGATTTTTAGCAATGATTGGAAAACACACTTAGAGCGGCTTCAAGCCGTTCTTGAAAGCTTGAGACAGGCTACCCTTACTGCTAACCCTAAGAAATGTAAACTGGGCATGTCCGAGACTCATTACTTAGGCTATTCTATGGGCAAGGGTTTACTTAGGCCACAATTAAGGAAAATAGAAGAAACGCTTGTTTACCCGAGACCTGAGACACAGAAACAAGTATGCACTTTTCTGGGGCTTGCTGGTTACTACAGAAGATTCATTCCAAATTTTGCACATAGAGCTGCTCCTCTTACAGAACTTACTAGAGGCAGGAAAAACCGACCTATCTTGTGGACAGAAAATTGCGAACGTTCTTTCAGCAATTTAAAAAAAGCATTGTCTTCTTACCCAGTTCTAAGGAACCCCGATTTCACAAAAGATTTTATCTTGCAAACAGACGCAAATGCATTTGGTGTGGGCGCAGTCCTGTCACAGATTTTTGATGGAGAAGAACATCCAATCACATATTTGAGTAGGAAATTACTTCCTAGGGAACGTAATTATTCTACAGTTGAGAAAGAATGCTTGGCAATTAGGTGGGCTGTGGAAGCGCTTCGCTATCACTTGTGGGGACGAAACTTCACTTTGGTAACTGATCATGCTCCACTTCAATGGTTATACCGACAAAAAGATACAAACTCTCGCCTCATGAGATGGTTTCTGGGCTTACAACCTTACAGTTTCACAGTAAAACATCGACCAGGTTCTGAATACGTCAACGCAGATGTATTATCACGACTACATGAACCTGGTACAGAGAGTCGCTTGATTCACGGGAATGTGAATAAAGCTGAGGGGGAGGGTGTGAGCTGGAGGGCTGATCGCACCCCAAGAAGATACAGACGCCCCTGGGAAAACCCCAACCCCTGAAATACTGGCTACCCTCACATTGCTCCTTACCTTCTCACTTGCGCTATAACGCGTAATACAAGCCTTGCGCAATACTCCGCTAACTTAAAAGCCTTGTGCAGCGCCAGTCAGTTTTGAAATTGATTGTTTGCTTTTATCTCTCTCTCTCTGACATTCTCTGCTCCTAGCGGAACTGTCATCTCTGACTTGTCATGGAGCACATTTAAGCTTTTGAAAAAGAAGCAAATGTTTGTTTGCAGTGTTTGAATAAAATTCCTGCTTTCTACAACCATCTGTGTCTCTGTGCAAATCTGTGACCAAAGCGTGACAATATATATATATAAACTGCTCAAAAAAATTAAAGGAACACTTTGAAAACACATCAGATCTCAATGGGAAAAAGAAATCCTCCTGGATATCTATACTGATATAGACTGGGTAATGTGTTAGGAACGAATGGATGCCACATCGTTTGATGGAAATGAAAATGATCAACCTACATAGCCCTGAATTCAAAGACGCCCCAAAAATCAGAGTGAAAAAATTATGTGGCAGGCTAGTCCATTTTGCCAAAATTTAATTGCAGCAACTCAAAATTGTACGCAACACTTTGTATGGCCCCTGTGTTCTTGTATGCATGCCTGACAACATCGGTGCATGCTTCTAATGAGATGACAGATGGTGTTGTGGGGGATCTCCTCCCAGATCTGGACCAGGGCATCACTGAGCTCCTGGACAGTCTGAGGTGCAACCTGGTTGCATTGGATGGACCAAAACATAATGTCCCAGAGGTGTTCTATTGGATTTAGGTCAGGAAAGTGTGGTGGCCAGTCAATGGTATCAATTCCTTCATCCTCCAGGAACTGCCTGCATACTCTCACCACATGAGGCCAGGAATTGTCGTGCACCAGGAGCCACTGTACCAGCATAGGGTCTGACAATGGGTCCAAGGATTTCATCCTGATACCTAATGGCAGCCAAGGTGCCTTTGTCAAGCCTGTAGCGGTCTGTGTGACCCTCCATGGATATGCCTCCCCAGACAATCATTAACCCACCACCAAACTGCTCATGCTGAATGATGTTACAGGCAGCATAATGTTCTCCATGGCTTCTCCAGACCCTTTTACTTCTGTCACGTGCTCAGGGTGAACCTGCTCTCATCTGTAAAGCACAGGGCACCAGTGGTGCATCTGCCAATTCTGGTATTCTATGGCGAATGCCAATCGAGCTGCATGCTGCTGGGCAGTGAGCTCAGGGCCCATTAGAGGACATGGGGCCCTTGGGTCACCCTCATGAAGTCTTTCTGGTTGTTTGGTCAGAGACATTCACACCAGTGGCCTGCTGGAGGTCATTTTGTAGGGCTCTGGCAGTGCTTATCCTGTTCCTCCTTGCCCAAAGGAGCAGATACTGGTCCTGCTGATGGGTTATGGACCTTCTATGGCCCTCTCCAGCTCTCCTAGAGTAACTGCTTGTCTCCCTAGAATCTCCTCCATGCCCTTGAGACTGTGCAGGGAGACACAGCAAACCTTCTGGCAATGACACATATTGATGTGCCATCCTGAGAAGTTGGATTACCTGTGCAACCTCTGTAGGGTCCAGGTATCGCCTCATGCTACCAGTAGTGACACTGACTGTAGCCAAATGCAAAACTAGTGAAGAAACAGTCAGAAAAGATGAGGATGGAAAATGTCAGTGGCCTCCACCTGTTAAACCATTCCTGTTTTGGGGTCATCTCATTGTTGCCCCTCTAGTGCATCTGTTGTTAATTTCATTAACACCACAGCAGCTGAAACTGATTAACAACCCCTCTGCTACGTAACTGACCAGATTAATATCCCATAAGTTTCATTGACTTTATGCGATACTCTGATTAAAAGTGTTCCTTTAATTCTTTTTGAGCAGTATATATATATATATATATATATATATATATATATATATATATATATATATATATATATATATATATATACTAGCTGTGTAAGCCCAGGCTCCTAGAAACAATGGGTTCTGGCACTTCAATCAATCAATTATATTGATTGTGTATTAGCAGCTAAGCTAAGCTAATTATTTCCAGTTTTAACTTATGTAATAAAAATGAGGAACTTAAACTAAAATTCTAGTATGATCAAATTTATTTTTGAATGGCAGATATTTATAGATTTTAGTGAAAGAAACTCAGATGTAGCCACAGTAACTTTTTATAATGTAGAAATTTACAGATTTTGGCAGTAAGTCAGTTCAACAGAATCAGGGTAGCTGCCATATTTTGCTGTATAGTCGGCAGAACAGAAGCAAGAAAGCTACTTCTTTAGGTTGCATAGCTGTGAGGATAGAAATAAGATGTCTGCTGTCTTATGACTGACAATTACCAGGAGGGAATCAAGGCGGTCATTTTCTAGTGCTGGAAATGCACAAAAGCAAAATAAACACTGCTTGCTGAATAAAAAGAGACAATAACAATTATATTTTCTTTTATTACTTATTAACTTTATTTCATTATTTATTAATTCAATGAAGTCTTTGGCCAAGGAGACTTACACAATTTGAGAGATACAATTGGAGCACAGGCAGATTAAGTGACTCTCATAATCATATGGCAAAAGCAGTAGGATTTGATCCCACAGCCTCAAGGCTTGAAAGGGAAAGCCTAAAGCACTGTGACACACTGTGTGCCTAAAATGTTTTAAAACTATTTTTAAGGATTCTCATACTTTTCATGTTGAGTCTTTCAGGGGATCCTGAACCCAGTCCTCCCATATTTCAAACCTTGCACATAAATATCATTAACAATAATGCAGGAAAGAATGGGTGAAACCAGGAATTTGTCTAAAAAGACAGAGCACAACTATTTAGGAAAGGATCCAAAATCAAAAACACTTGATTTGTCAGGATCAAAAAATAAAAATATCAAATAAAATATAACAATGGCTACTTTGCTGAATGGCCAACTTAACAAATAAACAACAGCATGCCACCATATACAGTAGGTGGGTGGCACAGCAGTGCAGTTGAACAGTAGTGAGATAAATGGCGATTATTTATGTTTAGTAAACTTACTGAACAAAACAGAATAATGACAGAGACAAGCATCTACTGAATAATTCTGAGAAGGACAGCTGTGCAAATCAAATGGGAAAGAGACATCTATACAGACTAGATTGTAATTTACTGCCTGTAATGGGGACTACAATTATGCTCAATGATGTCGAAAAATTAAGTTAAGGACTGCACAAAAAAAATTGCTTTTTGAAATTTGTTTTGTTAAAGTCCTTTTGTTGCTTTTTAATTTTATTGCTGTGCATTTATAACATTTAAAATTTTCTTATTATTGTCAGTACAATGTCTTTAAAGGATGAGTTTAAACTGGTTGCTTAAAAAAGAAGCAGCCACAGAACAGCAAGCAAATGAAAATTATAAAAAGGTATTTTAAGTTCAGAGTTTTTAGGAATGGATATTTGACTGATAACTGTTGTACTTAAAGATTTTACAACACCCAAACAACCCCCCATCCCACTCCTTTGAGTGCTTCTCAGAGGTGTGCTTCTACTTTTATTTTATAAGAGAGCGTTGTTTTGAGTCCCATCTGGATTGTAAGGACATATTTCTAATGCAAAGTATTACTAGGAAGCTATGTGTTTCACCTGACATACTTTACAGGCTCCATTGGCATTTACAAGTGTCAAGCAACACAAGTACGCTTCAGAAGTGTGGAGACAACAGGATCAAAGAATAAATCCTTCTTTTCTGGACACAGGATTCATTGCTATCACTTCTTTCCCTGCTTCTGAGGAAGAAGATCTGGAAAATGGGAAGACAGGAATTAGATTTATGAGACATATATCAAAGGCAAGAGATTGCCCTCCAGGAGGACACATTTGTGTAAACTTCATAAGATCTTACAGAGAGAGAACTAGGGAAAGAGAGCTGACCAGAGAGTAGAGAAGTCTCCAAGGCAAAGCACCAGTCATCAAAAGTCCTTTAAGCTATTTCAGAGACATTAAGTAACAATACAAAACACTGCCTGGAATTGACACACAAATTGTATGTTTTGCTAACTTTGTCTGCTTTCAGATTTATAGAAATGATCCAGGATGTACAGTATGGTACAATATGCTACATTCAATCAGCTTTTGTTTATGGCACTAGTTATTTGATTAAAACATTTTAGTCTGTTTTCCTGTTTGCATAATTTTCTCTATTTTTATCCCTGGGTTGGCAACAGCTAGGTTAAATCAAGGGTTTTGGAGAGAGAATAAAATAAGAAAAAACAAGACATAAGCAGCAATGACAGTCATACCTCCAATGTAGGTGCAGTTACTGGACCACAGTCCTCAGTTCATGTATACTATGTATCCCTAAAGTCTGATAAGTGTGAGAACAAGTGAACAAGAGTAGCAACAGTGGTGTCGCATATAGCTGTAGATATAAAGGAAAATAGTCTGTGCATCTGATAAAAGGGGATGTATGCTTTAAGAAGTGTCTCAAAAAGCCTTTCCCAACATAAAACACTGCCTGAGCAGGCAAAACTGAGACTGGCAATTTAATGTTGGGCAGCTGCAGTAAAAAAGAGATGAGGAAGCTGATGATTATGTCTGGCTGGAAGCAACGAAACAAGACAACACCAAACTATGTATCTCTTCATGAGAACAGACAATGGAGGGGCAAAGGGACAATTGCCCTATCAGTCCTAAAGTTAGGAGGGCACATTGCCCCTATTTCTTCTGTAAGCGTTGGGCCCACAGGAGGGCAGTCACATGTTGTGTTTTTGAGCTGTTTTTGGGTGGTAGGCCCAGCAACCAGGCACTCGCCTGCAGGTACTTCTCCCAGGCCTGTCTCCAGGAGGATGCCCCGGTAACCCCATACTGGGCAGGGTGTTCTTTTTGAATTCATGGTTTTTTCATTAGTGGCTTTGAATTGCTCTTTGACTGACCCCTCATCTGGGACAAATTTGCCTTGGGAGGCCTTACCAGGAGCTTTTGCTCTGAAAAACATAGCTCCCATTGTCACAGGGGTGCTCAAACCTCTCCACTACGAGAAGGTGTTGATTCCCAAAGAATCTGCTGATTGCTGACATGCTGACTTTAAATTATTGCCTGTTGCAGGACGCCAGCAAATTCATCAGCTCACCATGCCCAAAGATACTTTGAGTGAAATCATCACTGCCAGATCTGTAAGTAAACACCTGTGGACATTAGACAGGAGCCAGAACTGTTGAAGAAAGATGTGAAGGGATTTATTGCAAAATAACGATTCTAAAAATTCAGAAGAGAAAGGAGGACATCTGATTACTTATGGTAAGATCTTTCTGCAAGACCTTCTTGTGTTTGAAGCACAACATCTCAGAAAACACAGCACAACTGCAAAAATGGAAACTTTCCTTAGCTGCTGGACTCTTGGAAAAGGAACTCTCTTTCAATCAAGAGATCTTTTTTCATCTTTTGCTTAAGGATATATTATCTGTAACCAAGGAAATGGACCATCTAGAAAATGTCATCTGGGACTAAATAATGACTACATAATCTCAGCTAGGTGGTATAAGGTGTATTGCTTTTATTTGCTGCTTTTGGTTATTATGCAAATACATTTGATTTTAAGTAAAAGTTTAAAGCCAGTCAGTATATGATTATTACTATTAGCAAGCCAAGTGCTAAGATTGATCATTCCTTGTCTAGCTGTGATCCATTAAGGGCACAGAGGACATTTTGAGTAGTCCAATATTGGTGGTAAACTCTGTTAAAATAAAAGAATGAAAAAAGACAGCAAAGTAGCCTGCTGATAAAGGTTTCTAGGATTGAATAAGTGGGGTACAATATGGACAGTGAGGCAGACAATATGTTATAGGTAACAGTTGTATAGCAACAGTTGTTAAGCTCTGACTTAACTTTTATCCTCTGGGCCATTTTTTTCTTTATAAACTGTCTTTTGTTTCATGTTGGATGTACATTACGACAAGCAACTAACCAACTTGCCAAAGTGCAAAGTTTTATCAAAAAACAGTTAGTTGTTACCCTAAAGCCCCTAATTGTTATAGGGTAGGAATTCATCATTTTGAGACTACAGGCACAATATTAAAACAGACTACATATTCCTTTTTTTTTTAGTTTTGCGTTAAGACATATTGCTGTCACCTGTAACTCTCCAGACACAAAGCAGTGCTGTAAAACTCTTTGAAGAACAATTCTGTAAGAGGCACTGTTCAGATTCTATGTAATTTATATATTTTCATTTTAAAGTGTATTCACACTTTGTGTCATTATTATCTATGTTAACATCTTAGATTAGAACGACCAAATATTATACAACTCAAATATAAGATGGGAGAAATTCTTTTCCCAAAGGAACTGGAGGAAAAACAGATAAAGCCCCCATGACAAAGCTGAAATGTTTTTCACATACTTTTGTGATACATGTTTTAGTCATTGCAGCAAATCATTAGAATAGCTAGCCAATTATCTGTATATAACATCATCTAAGATTCAGAACCTCACATGTGCGTTTCGTATAAACAACAAACTATCTGAAGAAGTAACTGTTTGTTCCATCAGGGAATTTTTTTTTCTCCTGGATGTTGAACAAACCATTCATATATCAGCCCAGTTGCTGAATCTAAAAGCCACCCAAGATGAGTCCTCCTGTGACACGTATGTTACCTTCATCTTTACAGAAAGTATTGTTTGAGCTTTGTGACTTTAAAGCAAGGGTTGTTAAGGCTTTACATCCAGACTTCACTATTATTCACTATTTCTTATGGTTTTCTTTATTTGGTTCATTCAAATAAATGCTGCTTTTGCTTTTAAATTTCTACACTGTCTGTACAATATGAGTGAGTATTTTGAGAATGTTTGAAGATTACAGTAATCATTCCACATCATTGTTTTCATTTTTTATAGTTTTTCTTAATGTTATTATGTGATATTGATTTGTGTTTTTTTTTTTTTATTGGATTTTACATTTTGTAATTCTTGCTTCATGGGGCAGTCGTATTTTTATTTAAACAATACCTGTTGCCAGTTGTGTCGCAGTCATTAAGTGAGCAGTGACCAAAGAGGGTTTTATTGTGAGATTTGAGGAAAGCAAGTTTAATTAGAACCAAAGCATTATTGTAGGGTACCAACTGAAATGAGGAACCTTAATCTCATAGATGGTTTAATCATGTGCTCTAACAAAGATACTGGTAGAAAAAAAGATTTTTAATGATACAACATGTGGAGGCTGCACAGCTGAAAGATGTTGACTCATATCACATCAAACAGAACTACTTTAAGAGCTGCAAGTGGTCACAAGACACCAGTGACTCTTTAGTGTCTGGAGTACAGACTGCTAAAGCACCCTTGTCACGTATAAGATGGTATATCAAGATGACATGCTTTAAGTGTTTACATTCTTCAGACTTCTTCATCCCTCCAAATGGTTTAAATAAACATTACCATAACAGAGTTCAAATTCAGAGTACGACAATAGAATTATCTGGGATAATCAAACAGTTAGTATTCAAAGAGAAAACACTCTGGTTATCTTCATAGCACAAAAGTAAGAAAAATGTACATGCCTTTATGTGATATTATATATATGTGAAGGTTCATATTTACAGTAAGTTCCCCTTCCTGACTTCAGTGGGAACTAGGGATCAAAGGCTATTGTATGATCTCACCATTCGACTATACTTTCAGGGCCTGCATATAGAGAATGTTTTACCAGATTGCAAATTATTTGGATTTTTTGGTAGTGTACCATATTAAAAAGTTCTAACCTATGGAAAAGTTATACTACTATGAAACAAGAAGCTTCAGAAGTGAACCTGGCAGTGGTTTGTTGTGGTAGAGTTCTAGGGTGATTATATTTTCCCTTTCAGTCTCTTAATTACATAGGTCATATCAGAATGTGCCAAATCACCAGATTGTGAGAAAGCCCCAGAGTAAAAAGGAGATCCCGGAAGTGAAACGGGGCTCTCCTGATAATCTAGAGCGTGGCTCTGTGAGCTCATGTGTGGCTGACAGCCCATCCTTAGCTGGTAAAGGGGCAGAGCCAGCATTTCCAAACTGTTTTCAGTCTTGCAGAGGGAGACTATCAGGGGGAAGGTGGCTGTGCTACGAATACCGCCAGCCGGGCCATATTTGGAGAAATTGTCCACGGAGAACTGGGGAGGAAGCTAAACATGTGTGCTGGTCTCCCCATGGTTCTCCTGTGATTGTTTTAGAGGACGAAGCCACGGACCAGCCATGGCCAATGGAACCTCCTGGAGGAAGACAACCCTCGCAGGGCTGGATGCTACGACCCATGATGCTTTGCTAAGGGTGGGGCATTGTGATGGACGGCCAGCAGCTCATCCCAGCCAACACATCCAGGCCTCTAGATGGTGTCTTCCCTGCAGCACGGAGGTGCCCCGGATTCCCTCAGGACGCCATGGGAGATAGAGTTCAGCTTCACAGCCCTGCTGGGTGCCGTGGGTGCCATCATGTGAAGCTGCAGGGAGATGCACGATTTTTATTTTCCCTGTAGCCCGGAAGTACTCCCAAGTCACGGGGACGGAAGAACAGAAGTACTTCCGTGCTGAAGAAAATATAAGTCTTTATCTGACCCAGAAGTGCTATTGAATCACATGGACAGAAGGACAGGAGCACTTCCGGGTCATGGACTGATCGAGACTCAGCAAGCTGAGCTGGAGTTCGGAGGTAGAGTGACGGAGCTGCTGGGAGGAGAGGAGGATTATTGTTATTATTATTGATTTATTGTTTATTGGGGTGATTGTGTTGCACTGTGTCACAATTTCAAAGAAAAGAAGAAATTAAAAATATTTCTACTGCTTTTACCTAGTGTCTGGATGTTCTGTCTATGGGGTTTGAGGAGCGACAGCACCCTCTAGTGTTACAACTACAAGTACTGAAGTAGTTTTTGAAGACCCCAACTTTCCCCCATATTTCACTATAAAGAATATAGGATTCATTTATCTACTGTCAATTCATTTTCTGAATCTAGTTATCCTGTGAACTGAAGCACACCCCATCATCACCATACATAAGGCAGGAACCAGCCCATCTTGGGATGCCTGTCCTTTAGAGTGCAGCTCATACACACAGCCACACATACAGACTGAATTTAAAAAGATAATAATGATCTTAATACTCAAATTTATCATATTTATTAGATGTTGAATAAGACTGGGGAACTGGGAGAAAAACGACACAGATACATTTGTAAAGTACAAATTCTACACAGACAGCAGCAGCAAGAATAGAACAGAAGGCAAAGCAGTGTGTACCAGCCTAATGATACAGTAAGAAAAATACAAAAATAAAGAACACAATGCTAAAAACTAGAAAAGCAAACTGCCTTAAACATACAAACAAGAGAACAAAGCAACAATATGTCCTCTGAAAGGCATTCAAATTTAATGGAAAAAAAATCTTTCAAAAGTTAAGATACAAGAAATAAAGTCTTGCAAATTCAAAAGGATCATATTCAAAGGAGGCAAGATAACCTTCATGGTAGTACATGCAGACCACCTGACCAGACCACATGAAATCAGTAGTATAGTTGTGTTTATAGTAATACTGAACAAGCAAAAAGATGACTAAATTCATCTATTTTCAAATGGACTGCACTTATGATAAAATTATACATGAAATCCATCCATTATCCAACCCGCTATTTCCCAAGTACAGGGCCACGGGGGTCCGCTGGAGCCAATCCCAGCCAACACAGGGCGCAAGGCTGGAAACAAACCCCGGGCAGGGTGCCAGCCCAACGCAAGGCATTATACATGAAAGTAAATACTTTAAAATATTTTAAAAGTTTATTTGTATTTCTGTCTTTATTTATTGATTGATTTTAAATGAATAACACATTTTACACTTGACATTAATGTTTTTTTAAACATCTTTTGGAGCCAAAATATATAAAAATAAATAAATATTAAATAAGTATAAATGAAAATTATATATTTTTAATATACCTAGATAATGTATCACTTCTGTAATGATTATCTTTTCACAGATCCAGTGATAAGAAGTTTTGCAAGGTACTGCAAACAACAAACCAGGATCCATTATATTAACACATTCCAACCCATACTTCACTTGGTGAATACCTTCTTTAAATCTGCAAGGAAAAGTAAAGAAAAACAGAATTTACACAAATGGAAAAATATTGGTGTTCAAAGCTATGGCACAAAATGTAAATCACAACTATTTACATTAAGCTTTATTTACTAATTTATACATTTAAATAAAGTATCCTGATGATTTAGTCAGTACAAGTAATTGTAGTCATCATTAAAGTAAAGCTACTCATAATCATATTTTCAATTGATATCTGCCAATTATAAAGAATTGTAATATGGTTTTGTAACCTTTTAAGTTCACTTGTATTGGTCAGGCCCAGTAGAAACAAGTAGGAAACCCACCCAAAACAGCACACCAGTTCATATTGGACAACAGCTCTTGACATGTCTTCGGAATGTAAAAGAAAGGCAGTCTCAGAAGGGAATCCACAAGGGAATACGAACATGTAAAAACCTGACAGAAAGCAATTCAATTTCTGTACATACCAGTTAGTGATTTTTAATTATCTGTATAGGAAGAGGTGTTAAATGAGAAGAGGGAGAAGAACTTATACAAACTAGATAAGCTAGGAGCTAAGATAAGAAGATTTAGTGCAGAGACGACAGAAAGTAGTTAGAAATGTTACAGTATTTTTTTAAAATCAATTGTGTTCACTTCTTTATGTTTAATCAGAATTCTACTGTATAATACATTTCAATAAACAGACAATATTGCACTCGGCTTTACAAAAATGTTTTGTAAAACCTGCTTTGCTTGTATAGAATGTTATTTGATTTTAATAAATTTAATAATATGTTCATAAAAAAAAAGATTTTTAACAAACATAAACTGCACTATGCCAAGTCTAGTCTATTGCCGCGTGAACTTGAAACAATGAAATTTGTCCTTGCATGTCTCCTCAGTAGAAAAATGTAATCCAAGAAAATAAACTGTATACAGTATATTCACATGTACTTTGGAGACAACTACAGGGCTCATCAAATGGAAAAATACCACTCCAAGTCAACTGTCGGCACTGTCAGCTGATGTCTCTCTTCTGGTTCTGTCTGCATATCTGAAGATTAAAGGCTCAACGACGCATGACACCCCTTCCCTCCTCTTCTGCCTTATAATGTGCTTAACCACAATCTTGTGGTGTCTGAAGAATTAGTGGTGCCAATGAGCCTTTTTAACAAGGGATGAAATGTGTTGTGCTCCCACTTCAGTTCATCAATGGTTGTCACTCCAAGGAAATTAAGCTGCTCACTCTTTCAACAGCATCTCCTCCAATGTAGATGGAAATGTCATCTGCCTTCTACTTTTAGAAGTCAATGCAATTGAAAATATTGCACTCGACAAAGTTTATGACTTCTACTAACAGATATGCTCATTGATATTAAATAGAGTACAATATGCCAGAATGTTAAACTTCCTAAATGTGTGACAAGGTATATTTTATTACACAAACTATGCCATTTGTTTGATAAACAATCTAAAAACAAACTGCAGAATTACTGCACATAGTAAGAAACAAAACCAAAATGACATGTTATACGTGTCATGTTACACATACAATATTTTCTTTCTTATACCATCTCCTTTATTTCTGCAGATGCACAAACTAAGCAATCTACTATACTTTTGAAATGTGTTGCCATCCTTCTGATAGGGTAAATTAAAACAAACAATTCATGTCTTGTATAACTCGTGAACATGAATGTGAATCCTGGCGTAGCAATACATTCATTGACGTACTCATCAAGCTGTTGTGTTAGAGAATGACTGAATGTTCTCTGTGCAAAGAAACATTCTCTTTCTGAAAGGCTCCCCTCTCAGCAGCACGGGATGAAGATAAAATGATAGGGAAGATATGACTTGCTAAATCATGCTTAGTGTTGGCCTTTCTTTACATGGGAATGACTGTGCCTAATTTATGGAAGAAAAATGATGTCAGCACCATCATTTAACAGTAGAAATTTTACAATGTTTAAATCAATTACTCAAGGTATTGAGTTTTATTTATTTAATTATTTAATTTTATTGTTTCACACATACACTTGTCTGTTAATTGGAAAGTAATGATAAATGATCTATCTGCCTGTATGTCTCTATTTCCCAGCAGTCATCTACCTGTCTTCTTTGTGCCATAGTATTCATAAAATGTGCATTGTCACTTGTAATAAGTGGTCTGTGCTTCTTAATCAAACTAAGGTATCCTGCTTGGTGACAGTTCTCCTGCTCATTTATTCTAACTGGACAAAAGTGAGTTTAGATTTAAATTGGAGGTCTGTTTAGTTGTACTGTATATATTAATCTTAGGCTTGAATCTTCTAATCCAAAAGCATGCACTTTGGACCTGTGTTCATGTTACTGGTGATAACATTCTCACTAGAATGCTTTTAACTGTCACTGATAATGCTGTCCTTAATAAAGTTTAACAGTGTAATTCATACTTATCAATGATTCCTCACCCAAACATGTCCTAATAGTCATTCCTTCAATAAAGCCTTGCATGTTTCATCTGATAATATACCCTTCATTTTTATTCTTGAGCTCAAAAATGCTAGAATAGTAATTAGTCAATTCACAAAAATAATATGTGTGATGATATCTGCTTTTATTATACTTTTTATTTCTTATTTGCTATATGAAAGTAAACATAATGGAGTTTTTAATGTTTTATAGAGCGATTCCAAGGACTAGTCAGAAGGGCAGGGGTAATTATGTTTCAGGCAGAAAAGGAACCAAACAAGCGGGAGAAAATTCATTATTATGATTTTAGATTGAAAAACACACGTCTAGACAGAATTGTAAGGTTGTAGTAATCCATAAGAATAACCAGAAGTAGTTTTAACACTGCTATGGGTGTCACATGACTTTACATGTTGTTTATATTTGTATGTATGGAAGGTCCCAAAAAAAGTTGAGAAATTATTTTTTTGTTTTAGCAATTCTAGGTTGTCTAGATACTATTTATGCCACCATTGTACTAATGACTTGACATACATTCTAAACCCTCCAGTAATTTAGCTGATATGTCCCAACCCTCATTAGCTTTATTAACCTTCTATAAAAAATCATAAAGGTCTCAAATTCCCACAAAGTCACACAAAAGATTAACACAGAGGATCAAATCTGGGTCAATAATGAAATTTCCATGACATTGAATTAATTGGATAAAGTATCGCAGTTTAGAATTTTCAACCCAGCCATATTCAAAATTCTTAAATTAAAGAAGCAGAGGAAGAGAGGCCATTTAGCCTGCCTAATCACTGAAAATCACAGAGGGGTCTTCAGCCTTCTCCAGCCAGTGACACCACTCTTCAGAGACACATTTTATTGTGGAAAATTCACAAATTTCTTCAACATAATTAAGTTCTGTTGCCAAAACCATTAAAAAAACAGGCACAGGGGTGCAACATACTAGGATCTGAGAATTTCTGAGAAGGAATTGCTCTCAGCTCACTGTTTCACACATTTACAGTGGATTCAGAAAGTATTTAAGCCATTTCCCTTTCTGCACACTTTACTTACAGACTAGCAAAAATACCCACGCTTCGCAGCGGCGAAGTACTGAATTAAAATTTTTATTAAGAAGAAAATGAAACCTTTTTAAACTGAGTGGAAAATATACCAATAATTATTTGTTAAAGATCTCTTTGTATACCACATTGTCAGTTTGGCCCTCCAGTTGTAATATGACCAAGCTGTGCACTGAACTTACTCTTGAGCATGCTACGTACAGTTGGCCATGTGAAAAGCAAACTTGTTTCAAATCTCACAGCTTGGATTGCTGCTGTCATAATCGGTTTGAGTTTCATGGTTTGTTTCAATTACAACAGTATTTGCAGGACTTGTGTTGAAGTGACATTCGGCGTCTGTCAAGTGTTGCAAGCATACAACCGGTTTTATTGATAACTTCACATCCAGCTTTTGAGAGTTTAAACATTCATAAACATCAAAGTGTCCACTACTGAAATCGTCACATGTGAATCTAAGATGTTTAAGAGTCATTGGCTGTTATCGAAAGGTGTAAAATATTTGGCCATTTCGGGACACTTGAAAGCGACAACCGAACAATTCAGCGGCAGCCATCAACTCACATGCAGAACCATAGGTGAAGGGCTTAAGCATTTCACTCTTATAGTACTCTTGTGTAGTATAATTCTCTCCTGTACCGTCATCAGTCCACACCTTGAACCTGTCCCAGTCATTCAATACATAAGACACAATGTTCCTCCGGATATCAAGAGTGAGCCTGATATGGCCGTGCAATATGTAACAAAGAGAATGGAAAAGGTAGGTGCCATTTCCGGGCATGGAAACCACTCGGTAAGTGACAGTTCTTCGATCGATGGTAATCACCTTGATAGACATGTTAATGTGGGTATGGTTGGAATGATAAAGGAAATGGGTACCTGAACAATGTAAAGTAAGTCTAAAATACCTACACAATAACTATAATCATAATAAATGAACAATAAAACAGCGGAGGGCATTATACATGAAGTGGATTAAATAAAAAGGCTGTAGTTATCAGCAGGGAGACATGAATCCCGTGGCGAAGCAAGGAAGGGAATGTAGAGACTGGAGCAACGGACGGCCTTATATAGGCAGGCAGCCAACAACGTGGTGAAGTGTTGGGATGGGGGACCCAACGCCGCCTCACGCGGTGACCGAGCTGCAGGCCATGGACGTATATATGTATGTAAGTAGGATTCAGTTAGCGTTAGGAACCCGTGTACCAAATTTCTTGAAGATGGGCCCATAAGTAACAAAGACGGTTGGAAAGTTCAATATGGCGGCCGACAGTTGCGTCATATCACTGAAATAAGTACGTACATTGGTTTCGGTTAGCACGGGAAAGCCGTCTACCAAATTTCGTGAAGATGGGGCCATAAATCAGAAAGTTCAACATGTCGAACGTTGTCGACTGTTATGACTGTTACGCGTAGAAGTTTGAAATGAAACCTGCTTAACTTTTGTAAGTAAGCTGTTAGGAATGAGCCTGCCAAATTTCAGCCTTCTACCTACACGGGAAGTTGGAGAATTAGTGACGTTGGAAAGTTCAATATGGCGGCCGACAGTGGCATCATACCACTGAAATAAGTATGTGCATTGGTTTCAGTTAGCGCAGGGAAGCGGCCTACCAAATTTCGTGAAGATGGGGCCATAAATAAGAAAGTTCAGCATGGCGGATGTTGTCGACCATTATGACCATTACGTGTAGGATTTCTAAATTAAACCTGCTTAACTTTTATAAGTAAACCATAAGGAATGAGCCTGCAAAATTTCAGCCTTCTACCTACACGGGAAGTTGGAGAATTAGTGAAGTTGGAAAGTTCAATATGGTGGCCGACAGTGGTGTCATACCACCGAAATAAGTACATACATCGGTTTCGGTTAGCGCAGGGAAGCCTCCTACCAAATTTCATGAAGATGGGGTGTCAGCCTTCTACCTACATGGGAAGTTGAAGAATTAGTGACGTTGGAAAGTTCAATATGGCGGCCGATAGTGGCGTCATACCACCGAAATAAGTAAGTACATTGGTTTCGGTTAGTGCAGGGAAGCCGCCTACCAAATTTCGTTTAGATAGGGCCATAAATAAGAAAGTTCAACATGGCGGACGTTGTCGACCGTTATGACCGTTACGTGTAGAATTTCTAAATGAAACCTGCTTAACTTTTGTAAGTAAGCTGTAAGGAATGAGCCAGCCTTCTACCTACACGGTAAGCTGGAGAATTAGTGTTGAGTGAGTGAGGGCTTTGCCTTTTATTAGTGTAGATGTAATTGAAAATGTGCATGTTTGACTTTGAGCAAGTTGAATTGAAAATAATTGGATTGCAAGAAGACCACCTCTGCTTTGGACACTGAGAGGGAAGATAATGCCCAAAATGTACTGAGGCCGGAAAGACCAGATGGGTGCTACCATCTTATTTGGTTGAAAAACAAAAACACAACTCATAATTTGACCTCTGAGAGAGGAAACAAGGGACTTTAAAACTGTACGGTCACAGCCATACAAAACTGACACAAATTTTATTTACCAGACACCTATAAATCCTATTAGACCCATATATCACTGAAACAATTTAAATATGTGACAATAAAATATGCTAAAATCTTTAATCAAATATAAAGCAATCTATGCCAAATTAAGTGTCAGCAAAAAGATTAAATGAGTCATTTTGGCTTTATTTCCACCTAGAATAAATGAGCTTTTCATCATTACTCTTTCATGAAAACCACTTTTATTACATTTTCAATGGACTATGGATGGGTGGGTATACGTGTATCCAACTGATATTTTCCAGTTCTGAGCTAGATAGCAGTGATGTTCTTCTTTTGATTTTAAAGGAAAGTAAGCTTGGATGTATTTTTGTGGTTGACCACAGTGTTTCTGGCCCATTTGTTGGAGATTCTGCAGAAGAGTTAGGGCAGCACATGTGGAAACACATGTGGCTATCAACATTTCTGCATAAGCCAGAACTTAATGATGCAAAATGACCTCTTTGTATCTTGTTGCTATGTTCACTTTTACTAAGGTTTACCATTTGCAGAATAAACCACCCTACCTAACACAGCTTCACATTTTAGTGTGATTGTCCCTGGCCCAGTTGTATTATCTCTTCAAAGGTTTTTCTGTTTCAGTTGCACATTATGTGATTGAACATTATGCACCAGTTTGTTATTTTTACCTAATCAAGTATCGGGCTATACTTGTATATGTAGCTAGAAAGTTGTATACTGCTAAATTAGCTTCTTTCTTTAAGGACATTCAAATATCTTGTATTGCTTCTGTTTTTGTAAAAGAAATGTCTGTAACTCTAAAATGCATGCTTTTCTGTTGACATACTAATCCAGAAGGCATATAAAAATAAATGTTTGTGAATTGTTTAGATTTTCCAAGACTTTTGCACAATACTGCATGTAGTGCTGTTATGTGGTGCTAGCCAGCACTGACCCAATGCACTTCTGCTTATTTTTGTTGTTATTTTAATTAGCTTCCTTTTAAAAGAAGACCTTCTCACTATGGCAGGCTAAGAAGAAGTAACAATTAGGGTTCACAGATTTAACTCTATAAAAAACAAAACAGAATGTACAGAAACAGAATTTTACACCGTTAGTTGTGTTTATGCTGTTTAATTGATGGAAGATTTACTTTACTGGTGCCCAAATTTAATTTCTATTAACATATACTTGCCCACATTTATCATGTAGCAACTGTTTTCAGAAAACCTAATTCTAAAATACATAATATTAATTTTAAAAAGTAAAGCTACAGTTGCACATATTCATGAAGAGTATTGGTTTAACATCAATAAAGAAAATAACTGAATGTCTTACATGTTGTTCTGAAAAGTTGTCCCGTCAATCCAATTCCATCTTTCATTCTCTTTTCTCATTCCAACCCACATTTGGCTCACAGTGTGATTCAATATGAAATTCTTTAAAGATAAAATAATGAGAATTACTACTTAATACATCCTTTTTAGATATGGCACCGTGTGCAGGGTTAACTCCCACATTGCATACAATGTTGCTGGAAAAGGCACTGCCTCCCTGTGTTTAAGAGCTAGATGAGTGGTTCAGAAAAAGCATCAATAGATGAATGGGCATATTGTCTGGAGAACCAAGTAGGTACAGCCACATTACATACAAAACATAATACTGTTTTAGAATGACTTACAAAATGAATTGGCTATCAAACTCAGACCAAAATATCTTTGAACACTGAAACTTCATTTTTTGAATGTTTCTAACACTCCGACATGTATAATGGACGGAGATTGGAGATTTTCTTAAGAGATTTTAGAAAACAACATGCATGACATTATGATTGGCACAATGGCTATTTAACCTTCTTGTGTGTTCTGTCTGCTGAGAACATATTTTAATTACCAGTGTAACCTAAAAGAACCACTGACTGACTATAGGCTGTAGCTAGCCTGCCTGAGAAATATACTGCAGCAGAAAAGAGAAGACTGTAACAGGAAACTCAACAAAAATAGATTAAGGCAAGGAATAGCTGTATTTAATTTTCTCTGAAATGTTCCTGGCCCTTCATTTTTAATCATAAAACATCTACATCCTGATCTGTTTTGTTACAAATTGATCTATATTACTTACAGTTGCATTTTTTCTTCTTTAATGTTACACTCAACCTACACATGGGCTTGTAACAATTTGTCGGCATTTGCCCTTGGTAGATGCCATCAAAATTTGCAAAATAAACAAACACTATTAAAGAACAAATTATTTATGTATGCTACTAATGGTTACCTAATGAACAGTTATACTAAACAAAATATCTTCAGTATTAAAAATATAAGAGAAAATAGTCCTACCAGTTCCTCAGTTTTCTTAATTACTGTGAGGTTTGAACTTTGCTTCCTGCAGAAAGTGTTTGCATTATCCCAAGAGAGTTTTTTTGTTGCAAAGTAATATAATTTCCCATTGTGATTTAACCATTGCTCTTCTTTCATATTCACTGTAAGTTAAAAAATAGTATAAAAGTAAATTAAGTATTGTTTACATATTAGAAACCATTGTTCAATGAAACTTAAATGATCACCATACAGCATACTTGCACAGCATTTGACAGCAGGGCTTCAACGGGTAACTCTGTGGTTTAAAGTCAGTTGATCAAACCAATAAACTGCACAACAACCTGTATAGTAACCTGCTGTTAAAAATCTACTTCACTTGTACTAGTTAACTCTCACGTCTCCCTTTTTATAAAATGTACTATCCCCATCTCTTTAATCTTAATACCAGTAATGGCGCACTTCACGATAATGTGCAGTGAAAACACTTGAGTTGAGCATTCCTAGTTTTCATACTCTTTCTCTGTACGTTTAGCATTAATTTGCTCAGAGGATGATGTGCTTGCTGCTTCCTGAGCAGCTCTTCTTTTCTCCATCCCAGCAGCCCGCTTCTTCTCTTCTTTCGTCGGCATCTTTTCACGTTAAAGCTGATTAAGTCAGTGTTTGTGTTGCAATTACTTAGTATGTTTTCTTTAACTTTTCACTTAAGCTAACACTTAAGTGTTCAATCTGTCTCAAGAATGATTTAAGATTTGAAGAGGTAGGGGAAGTGACAGTGAAGGTGGTAGGGATGAGAACTGTGCCCATACGCATGCACCGCACAACCACTGGCTGCTGAGAGTTGATTCTGCAATAAAATAAAATAAAAATAAAAAGAGAAATAACCTTGGAAGTCAATCATCACCACGAAAGCGGACAGTAGATGTCACGTAGTATATGTGTAGCAAAGTTCAGGTCAATAGGTCAAAAGGTTTGCGAGCTACAGATTATTTAAAATCCTGGACAGACAAATGGACAGCCACGGTAGCATATTATATATAAAGATATTACTCTTCTACTCTAAACTCATGATGCTAGCAATTTGTTAGTCACTTTTCTCCTCCATTTACCTCCTGTCATCAGAATCAGACTTGCATCATGCAGCCTTTCACATGCAGATGAAAATCTGCATATACACATTTTAAAAATATTATAAAACTAGCAGAATACCCGCGCTTCGCAGCGGAGAAGTAGTGTGTTAAAGAAGTTATGAAAAAGAAAAGCAAACATTTTAAAAATAACGTAAGATGATTGTTAATGTAATTGTTTTGTCATTGATATGAGTGTTGTTGTCATATCTATCTATTTATATATATATTTATTTGCGATTGGCAGCGGAGAAGTAAAAAGAAAAGGAAACATTTTAATAATAACATAACATGATTGACAATGTAATTGTTTTGTCATTGTCATGAGTGTTGCTGGCATATATATATATATATATTGTCACAAGAACGAGACATGGACAGATAAAGAGTTGGGGCAGCCACCCGTATATTGTGGTATCCTGGCTGCAAAGTCGTTTTTCTTGTAAAAATACAGAGCACTGAAGTGCATACAACCGAGTCCAAAACAAGACTGAGGAAACAAAGGAAAGGGGGCAGGTTTTAAAGGGGGAGACAGGAAGTGAGGTCGTATGGATCTGGCACGTGGTCTTCCACCATTGGCTCGTAGCCGGAGGTGACATCAGAGGGACTGGAGCTGGTGTGGCCGACTTCCATTGGCTCAGTCCCGGAAGTGATGTCAGGAGATCCAGGTGAAATCCCCCGGGGATGGTCTACAGGCAAAGGAGAAAAAGAGTCAGTGCACTCTGCCACACCCCGGCATGCCTCCGAACTGCCTTCACTCAAGCCCTTTAGCTGCCTCCCATGCGGACGTGTGTGACAATATATATATATATATATATATATATCACAGACACATATATATACAGTTATATATATATATATACACACATACATATATATACATATACATATATATACACATACTGTATATATACACACACACATATATACATACTGTATATACAACATATACATATCTACATATATACTGTATATACACATATATATACAAATCTACATATATATATCTACATATATATATATATTAGGTGGGACTCGATTAAAAAATTAATCCAATTAATTAGAGGCTGTGTAAGGATTAATCTTGATTAATCGTATGTAATCGCACGTAAATTTGCCCCAAATAGCAAATGTTTTTTTTTTTTAATTTAAAACGGTTTTAGTGGGCTTACAGAATCAAATAATAGACATGGACATGAATATTGTAAACTGAAGCTGTTTTAATTTCTGAAAAAAAGCTTTTAAACTGCATTTGAATTCAAAACAGAAACAAAAATATCATCCCTGGTTAAAATTGGGCAGACTTAAAAATAAAGTGGTAGTTTAAGTACTTTAAGTACATTTTCAGAATAGTATTGTCTTTAAATAATAATAACCAAAATTTCACATAAAGTGCAGTTTTTCTTCTTAAAAAAATAAGTCAGAAACATAAAAGGTAATTTGACCAGCTTACTCTTTAAACTCTGAGTAACATTAGCCAAAATTATTTTGTACATTAGGCTAAAACAGTGTGATCATTGAACATTTTGTAATTAGATGTAATTAGAATTACTAACGGTCACGGAAGTCCAATGATCCCCAGTAAGAGCCACAAAGTCCGCTTTCTGTAATGCATCTAATTTTGCTTGCTTTTCAGTGTGCACAAAACCATGCTTTTATCAAGGCTTCGCTCGGATAGTCGAAATGATCAGTCGTAGGAACGCGCTTTATTCCGACTCTAACATTTTTGTAGCTGTGATGTGTGCATCAGTGTAATGGATGTACCAGGAAATCATGCATTGACAAAAGTTCCGTTTGCTTGCAATTGAAAGTGTGATTAAATCGTTATTTTTAACGTTATGGAGTACATGCATCGAAGCTTCTCAGCTGTGCTTGTGCTAAGAAAGGGAAAATTTTAAAAATAATGTAACATGATTCTGCGTTAACCTAATATTTTTTCATACGTCCCAAACCAAGGAGATGCGAAGGTAAAATGAATCGGTAGCGTACATAGTCAGTACATCCCCTCTCGGAAATCGAACCTCGAATGTAGGCGTTAGAGGCTGAAGACTCTACAATTGCACCACAGCGTGTGGCTTGTCTATGCTAAAGTATGTATTGTAGATCGGGGTATAGATATACATTTATATATATATACCCGTGTATCGCAGTGGAGAAGTAGAAGTTATGAAAAGAAAAGGGAACATTTTAAAAATAACGTAACATGATTGTCAATATACAGTAATTGTTTTGTGAGTGTTATTGAATGTTGCTGTCATCAAGGATTTGATTATCATTATTTCTTTCAATCAGGCTCGTATTTGTAGGATGTGTTCAAGTTACATTCCGTGTTTGTCAATCGTTGTAAAGATAAGAGGTTTCATTCATCGATTAGTTCCTTACTGCATCAATAAACAGCTCGTCTTCCTTTTTATCTGTGATGTGACAAACTGCATGCACGGGTTTTTTTACACTGTCTTCCTTTAGCAGGACATTCACTTTTTCCACCGTGTGCTTTGTTTCGCAGTAGCTGCACTTATGAATATGATTGTATGTATAAGACGCTTCATATTTTTTTGCTGCCTTCTCAATTGTGTAATTCGGTTTTGTTCAGCACTCTTTGGAACTGTTGCTTTTGTCTGTGCACTGCGTCAGTTCACGTGAGCCGCTTGGTGTTCTTGCATCGAAGGTTCCCAGCTGTACTGGTGCCATCTCGTGTAATGTCAGCTAAGACCCGGCACTTAAAAGTTTCTCTCGCAGTTTCAATGAGTTTGTGCCAAACACCACCCTGACCATCTCATCTTCTTCTGCATAAGCACAGTTCTTCACCCGTGAATATTTACCCGTGGCAGTTTGCTATTGGATTGCCGCTGACGGACGGCCTTATATGGGCAGGCACTAAATTACAAACGCTAGTGGCAGCCTGTCTATGAACTTAATTTAATATAAACTTACGGTTCACGCCGTGCTTTGTTTCCGCTGTAGCTGTACTTATGAATATGCTTGTATGCATCATTTGCTTCATAATGTTTTTCTGCCTTCTCAATTGTGAAATGGTGTTTTGTGCTCATTGCTGTTTGGTGTTCTTCCT
This sequence comes from Polypterus senegalus, assembly GCF_016835505.1. NCBI lineage: Eukaryota > Metazoa > Chordata > Cladistia > Polypteriformes > Polypteridae > Polypterus > Polypterus senegalus. The sequence goes on from NC_053162.1 coordinate 128,447,615, forward strand.
TGTTCTCTACGTACTTACGTAGGAGGCGTGATGATGTCACACGAAACTCCGCCCCCCGCGGCCATCTCCAACTCAAGACTCCATTACATTATATGGGGGAAAAATAGCTTCCAGTTATGACCCTTATGCGTAGAATTTCGAAATGAAACCTGCCCAACTTTTGTAAGTAAGCTGTAAGGAATAAGCCTGCCAAATTTCAGCCTTCTACCTACACGGGAAGTTGGAGAATTAGTGATGAGTGAGTGAGTGAGTGAGTGAGTGAGGGCTTTGCCTTTTATTAGTATAGATAATATCAGGTAATCTATACTAATAAAAGGCAAAGCCCTTACTGACTGACTGACTGACTGACTGACTGACTCACTCACTCACTCACTGACTCACTCACTCACTCACTCATCACTAATTCTCCAACTTCCCGTGTAGGTAGAAGGCTGAAATTTGGCAGGCTCATTCCTTACAGCTTACTTACAAAAGTTAAGCAGGTTTCATTTCAAACTTCTACGCGTAACGGTCATAACTAGAACCTACTTACATACATATATATATATACGCCCATAGCCTGCAGCTCGGTTGCCGTGTGAGGCGGAGTTGTGTCACCCATCATCATGCCTCCCACGTAATTGAGTGCCTCCCCATATAAGGCCGTCCATCAGCAGCAATCCAATAGACACGCTGCCGCTAAATATTCGTGGGTGAAGGACTGTGCTTATGAAAATGAAGATGAGATGGTGAGGGAAAGACTAGTGTTTGGCACAAACTCAGCGAAAGTGCGAGAGAAACTTTTAAGTGCCGGGTCTTAGCTAACATTAAATAAAGCCGTGGACATCACAAGATCGCACGAGATAGCACAAGCACAGCTGAGAACCTTCGATGCATGTACTCCGAGCGGCTCACGTGAACTGACTGTGAACGCAGTACGCAGAGAACAAGCAAGAGCTCCAAAGAGCGCTGAACAAAAAATGCATTACACAATTGAGAAGGCAGCAGAAGAATATGAAGTGAGTGACGCATAAAAGCATATTCATAAGTGCAGCTACTGCGGAAACAAAGCACGGTGTAAAGTTTAAATTAAGTTCATAGAGACTCTGCAGCTGATGTTTGTCATGCCTATGACGATATTCGCGTGATACAAGTTTAATGAGAGGACGCAGGGTATAAACGAGACTTTTGATCACTTTGTAACAGAGTTAAAATTGCTGTAACGGAGTTAAAATTGCTGGTGAAGGACTGTGCTTATGCAAACGAATAGGAAAGCCAGGTGTAAACCTTAAGTTTAAATTAAGTTCATAGACACGCTGCCGCTGGCGTTTGTCATGCCTAAGACAAATGTGATATTCGCGAGATACAAGTTTAATGAGAGGACGCAGGGTATAAATGAGACTTTTGATTACTTTGTAACGGAGTTAAAATTGCTGGTGAAGGACTGTGTTTATGCAAACGAAAATGAGATGGTCAGGGACAGAATAGTGTTTGGCACAAACTCAGCAAAAGTGCGAGAGAAACTTTTAAGTGCCGGGTCTGAGCTAACATTAAATGAAGCCGTGGACATGAACAAGCCTTTGTAGTCATATCAATAGGAAAGCAAGGTGTAAAGATTAAGTTTAAATTAGGTTCATAGACATGCTGCCGCTAAATATTTGCAGGCAAGTCCACAACTTGATACTGGGAATGCCTGTTAAACATCTTAGATTCACGAGTACCAATTAGGGTAGTGATCACTTCAATGAATGAAACCTGTTATCTTTACGGTTGACAACGAAGATGAGATGGTCAGGGATAGACTAGACAAACACGGAATGTAACTTGAACACAACACATCCTCCAAATACGAACCTGATTGAAACAAATAATGATAATCAAATCCTTGATGACAGCAACACTCATAACAGTCACAAAACAATTACATTGACAATCATGTTACGTTATTTTTAAAGTGTTTCCTTTTCTTTTTCATAACTTCTTGAACACACTACTTCTCCGCTGCAAAACGCGGGTATTTTGCTAGTTGTGAAATATTTCCTGGTGTCACTATTCAGCTGTATGCAAATCTATAAATACACACACAGTATATTCAAGTAAGCACATTGAAAATACATTAAGTATTGTCAAAGACCCTCTCAGGCAGTCACAGTCTGCTGCATGCCATTTAAGCATTTGGTTAAGCATAAATGTCCCATACTGACAAATATCCATGCATGCTTTCAAATGCAAGAAGTAAAACCTGTTTTCTCACAAATAAATAAATAGATAAACTTTTAAGGAGAGCTTGCTTTACTGGAACACTTTGATGCTTCCAGAAGCACAGAATACAGGTCCTGGATAATACAGTCAAAAGGTTGTATTTATTTACTTCTGTAAGCGTGATATTACAATATTACAATATTCTGGAACCCTTTTTACTGTATGTGTATAGTTCAATCTTTTAAATGTAAGAAACTCCCAATGTGTTTATTTATACACCATATGAAACATCAGTTTTTCAATTTTTACATGTATTCATATTTTCCCAAATAATTCAAAACAGCCAGTGAAGCATGTAGCTTTTTGTCAGAGAATTAACAAAGCATACTTGGTTCACATATTTGTAGCCAAATCAACTATAAAGACTTTTAGTCAAATTTGGTGAAATAATGTACAAAGATGATACCTCAGTACATCTATGCATACTCCATGGGGGATAAAATGATGGCCATTTGTTCAATTCCCCACAATCCTGGACCAATGCTAGAGAAAATTCACACTGGTAAACATTCATATTAGATACATTTAAATCTATACATTGCTAAAGGATGTATGTAAAGGTGGATCTGTACTTGGCCTCAGCACTAAACAGTACCCTATGATGAGAGTGGCAGCAAAATCATAAACTTACAAAAGCAGCCCTATACACCATGAACATATTTTCTTCTTCTTTTGGCAGCTCCTGTTTAGGGGTCACCACAATGGATCCATCAATCCCTGTATTTTACATAATTTTCTGCCACACCGACTGCCTTCATGTCCTCCCTCATCACACCCATAAATATATATATATATCTATATACGCACATATATACATATATTGTATATATTTATCAGACACGTGCAATTAGGAGGCAGTCAACAAGCCATGAGGTTAGTGAAATATAGCAAGATGAAGGATTGATTTATTTACTAACGCCTCTATCTTTCATCAGAACCAAAGAAGAAAAATAACGATTCCATTCACTCACCTTCACCACTTCCGGATTCACAAAATGGCCCCTCAAAGTCACTTCCGTTTTTTTCTCTCCTGATAATGATGTCACTTCCGGTCTTCAATAAGGAGGTCATTTCCGGCTCCTGATGATAACGTTACTTCTGGCTCCTGATGATGTCACTTCCGACTCCCTCATGACAACATCACTTCCAGTTCCTTCACGATGACGTTACTTCCATCCATTTTCATTGCTATTTTCATAACGTCCGCTGGACATTATACGGGGCAACTCCCCAACTCTTTTTGATCTTGTGGACTTTGATTATGTCAATCGGCGGCAGAATTAGTGTTCAAGATGTCAGAAGAGCAGGACCTAAGTACCGTTTTGGCCACCATTATAACGGAACTGCAAACCGTTAAAATCTAGATGGGAGAAGCAAGAACTCAGTTAGCTGAGTCAGACGCTTGGGTAGCGGTAAGGACAAAGACTGCCCAGTCATTTCCCCCTCAATTGACCTACATGACCAAGGGAAGATGATATAGAAACCTATTTTTGATTTTTGAGCGAACTGCAAAATGCAATGTATGGACAAAATTGAAATGGGCATACATTCTAGCACCGTATCTGAAAGGTGAAGCGCAGAGAGACTACTATGATTTAACTGAGGAGCAGGCCACTGACTATAAAACACCTTAAAGGCGGAGGTGTACAAAAGCTACGGCGTATCTCCGGCACAGCAGTCAAGGGATTGGCGGGAGTGGCGGTTCGATCCCAAATGACCAATTCACACCAAGCCTTTGAGGTATGGGGCCAACTAGGGTGCTGGGTAAGACCAGACATCAATAACGCCCAAATGGTGGTCAAACAGCTAGCATGTGAGACATTCGTGAATGCCCTACCTGACAATCTTGCCCAGCAAGTCTGGAAACAGGGCGTCTTAATTGAGTAGGTTGAGTGGCAGTGGGCGGTCTGTAAATCAGAGCGTTCAGAACAGTCCTCTCACCAAAACAGACAGGTTCATGTCTTAGCCCCCGAGCCCACCTGGCAACTTACAGGGACTCTGATCCGGCCAAAAGAAAAACAGTACAGCCTTCCCTGCTGTTTCAAGTGTGGGGAGGTTGGACATATCTTCCCCGCATGCCCCCTTCCCGGTGAGCCAATGGATTGTTCACTCGGCAAGGGAGAGAGGTACTATGCTATGAGTAACCCTTTATTTCTTCCGTATAGAGGAGTAGTGATATTTAAGTCGATATAAAGTAATCGCTATGTGCAACTCTGGCAGTAACATTTCTATTGTTGCTCACTGTTATGTTTTACTAAGACTAGGCTTAAAACTAAGACCAGACATAGATGCATACATAGCAAAACTCACTATCATAAGTACACCTCATGTACTACTTCAGTGGGTAACTCTATGAAAAGCTTAATCATAGTGGTTTTGCCCAATCCTCCTTATCCTGTGATATTGGGGCAGGAGTAGTCTGATAATAAAAGCGGTATTAACATTTCTACTCCTTGTAAAAAGTTGGGCTTGGTAATGGATGGGGATAATGCTAACCCGACTGCCTCCACGCCGTGTAAGATGGCCACTAGGACCCATACGCCAACTGTGACAGGGAGAAGGTCCTTTAGGGTCTCCGAAAGCCAACCCAGCAACCATGTAGCCTGTGCGGTCTGAAGCTCCGCTCATTGAGATCAGAAGGGATCCCATTCAAGAATTATCTTCACAATTTAAACTAACGCCGCACTCCTTTAAAAGGGAGCAATGGAATGATGATTCCTTAAAATTCGCCAGAAATACAGTAGTCTCAGTTAGCGGACACATGTCCAAAGATCCTATGCCATGAATGCATTACTTTGTCTTTGAAAATTAACTCTTGTATTGCGTGGCAGAACATGAGGGAGAGGTGAGGTCTCTGCTGTTAGTACCGCGTACTTGTTAGTGGCAAGTATGTGAACTAGCACATATCCATCTACTAGGTGCCCATCTGGGAACCGAAAAAACTTTACAAAGAATTCCGTTTTGTTTTTATTGACCTGGGATAAATGAGGAGGTCAGATGATTCTGTGCTTTATGCCCTGAATGCCAGCTTCATCAGATTCCTAGGAGGGACCACATTCCTATTATCCCTCTTCTCCTAATCAATATTCCCTTTGAACGAGTTGGTATTGACCTCATAGGACTTTTGGAATCCTCAATACATGGCCATAATTACAGTATATATTGGTCTTATTTGACTATGCCATGCGATTTCCAGAGGCCGTTCCCTAGCACTAGGCTACTAAAAAAATCATTGCACGGGATCTAGTAGGGATATCCGTGCGTGTCAGGATCCCCAAAGAGGTGTTAACAGACCAAGGAATTCCCTTCACTTTGGAGACATTCAGGGAGATGGCTAAGTTACTACAAATTAAACATCTTAAGACATCGGTCTATCATCTTCAAACAGACAGGTTGGTAAAACGATTCAACCAAACACTTAAACAGATGTTACACAAGATAAGAAGTTAGTGAGGACGAAAGAAACTTGGATCAGTTGCTTCCCCTCGTATTAATTGCCAACTGGGAAGTACCACAGACCTCAACTGAGTTTTCTCCCTTTGAGTTATTATACAAACGACAATCCCAAGGTCTATTTGACATGTTAAAAGAAGGATGGGAAGGAGAGGTCCTTCCCTCCTTTAATATTCAAGAATATATCACACAATTACACGATAGATTGGCAAAGATTCAACCAGTATTAAAAGAACATCTAGAGAAGGCTCAAGCAGCGCAAGCACAATAATATAATAGAAACACTACCCTCTGGGAGTTTCTCTCAGGAGATTGTATGATGGTGCTCATACCCTCTTCCCATTTCCAATTATTGGTGCATTGGCAAGGCGCTTACAAAAATAAGGAACAAAAAGAACTCCTAGATTATTTGTTGAAATAACCCAATCGTCGGCCAAGTGAGCAAGTATATCACGTAAATTTGCTGAAACTGTGGAAGGACAGGGAGATCGATCCCTCCTCCGGGCAGCCTCGTTCCCTTTTCATTAAACATCAACCACCTTAATTTCAGATCTGATCTGACCTGGAAACAAAGACAGGAATTGGAAACAGCCATCCTGTCAATAACGGAAGTGGTAAGTGAACAACCGGGTCGCACTGCCCTGATTGAAGACAATATGATTACTGTCCCAGGAGTAATTGTCAGAGAATGCCCATATCAACTTCCCAAGGAAAAGAAAGCAGAGGTGGAATTGGAAATCAGACGTATGTTGCAACTGGGAGTGACTGAAGAAAGCCACAGTCCCTGGTCCAGCCCTATCTTTCTGGTTCCAAAACTAGATGAGATGTGGAGGTTCTGTAATGACTTCTGACATCTCAATCAGGTCTCCAAATTTGATGCTTATCTGATGCATCAAGTAGATATCCTCAAAAGGTTAGGTAACGCTCAATTTCTAACTACTCTTGATAGGACTAAGGGCTACTGACAAATTTCCTTAACAGCCTCTGCCAAAGAAAAGACTGTGTTTAGTACTCTTGGTGGACATTGGCAGTATAATGTCCTTCCACTTGGGTTGCACGGGGCACCAGCAACCTTCTAACGTCTGGTAGATACACTGTTAAGGCCCAGCAATGCCTATAGTGCTGCTTATTTGGATGATGTTGTTATTTATTCCAGCACATGAAAGGAACATATACTGCAGGTTAGAACTGTCCTCTCAACTCTGGCACAAGCAGGACTTTGAATTAATCCAAAAAATGTTTTTTGGACTAAAAAAAGCTAAATATTTAGGCTATCTGGTGGGTGGGGGAACAGTTAAACCACAATGTTCCAAAGTTGAATTCATTCTAAATTGGCCCCATCTGCAAGGACAAGCTTTTCGGAGTTTAGTGAGTTACTACTGCCGATTTGTACCTTGATTCTCAGAGTTAGCTTCGCCCTTAACAAACTTGACAAAGAAAAGAACACCTCTAAAAGTGGTTTGGGATGACAAAACTGAGACTGCTTTTTGTAACTTTTTATTTGGCCTTGATATCAGCACCAGTATTAAAAACTCCTAATTTTTCTTTTCCTTTTATCGTCCAGACCAATGCATCAGACACAGAACTTGGAGCCATGCTTAGTCAATGCACTTCCAGAGAGGGATAGTGGTGTTGTGACTTATTGGTGCTTGGGACAGTGTTGTGGCTGAAGGGATTACGGGGAAGATGTGCCCTCTAGTTGAAGAAAAATAAAAGTCTTTTGGTTCATGCGTGCCACCTGTCTGTGCTGGGTCAGGTGCCTATATAGTGCCTAATATTACTAATATTACTATATATATATATATATATATATATATATATATATATATATATATATATATATATATATATATATATACACAGTGGAACCTCAAGATACGAGTTTAATTTGTTCCAGCACTGAGCTTGTATAGCGAATTTCTTGTATCTAGAACAAACTTCTCCATTGAAAATAATGGAAATCCAGTTAATCCGTTCCGCACCCCCAAAAATATCAACATAAAAATCTATTTTCCTAACAAATAACACTGATAAATCTATACTAATAAAACACAAAGCCCTCACTCACTCACTCACTCACTCACTCACTCATTCACTCACTCACTCACTCACTCACTCACTCACTCACTGACTCATCACTAATTCTCCAACTTCCCGTGTGGGTGGAAGGCTGAAATTTGGCAGGTTCATTCCTTACAGCTTCCTTACAAAAGTTGGGCAGGTTTTATATCGAAATTCTACGCGTAATGGTCATAACTGGAAGCTGTTTTCTCCATTTACTGTAATGGAGATGAGCTTGAACACTGTGGGGGCGGAGTTTCGTGTGACATCATCACGCCTTCCACGTAATCACGCAGTACATAGAAAACCAGGAAGACCTCCAAAAGCGCTGAAGAAAACATGCATTATATAATTGAGAAGGCAGCGAAACAATAAGAAGCGGCAGTGACATATACAACCATATTCATGAGTTCTGCTACTGAAACAAAGCACGATGTAAACCTACACTTTAAATTAAGTTCATAGACAGGCTGCGCTGGCGTTTGTAATTTAGTGCCTGCCCATATAAGGCCGTCCGTCAGCGGCAATCCAATAGCAAACTCCACTAAATATTCACGGATGAACGACAGTGCTTATGCAGAGGAAGATGAGATGGTCAGGGTGGTGTTTGGCACAAACTCAGCGAAACTGTGAGAGAAAGTTTTAAGTGCCAGGACTAAGGTAACATTAAATACAGCCATGGACATAGCACGAGATGGCACCAACACAGCTGGGAACCTTCGATGCATGTACACCGAAGGCTCACGTGAACTGACGCAGTGCACAGATAAAAGCAACAGTTCCAAAGAGCTGAACAAAACCGAATTACACAATTGAAAAGGCAGCAAAAAATATGAAGCGTCTGATACATACAAGCATATTCATAAATCCAGCTACTGCGGAAACAAAGCACACGGTGGAAAAAGTCAATGTCCCGCTAAAGGAAGACAGTGTAAAAAACCCATGCATGCAGTGTGTCAGGTCTCAGATAAAGAAGAAGACGAGCTGTTTATTGATGCAGTAAGAAACGAATCGATGAATGAAACCTGTCATCTTTACAACGATTGACAAACACGGAATGTAACTTGAACACAACACATCCTACAAATACGAACCTGATTGAAAGAAATAATGATAATCAAATCCTTGATGACAGCAACACTCAGTAACACTCACAAAACAAATACTGTATATTGACAGTCATGTTACGTTATTTTTAAAATGTTCCCTTTTCTTTTCTAGCTTTTTAACACACTACTTCTCCGCTGCGATACGCGGGTATATATATATGTATATATATATCCCGATCTACATACTCGAATAATGGATACTTTATTTGCCATCAATGATTGTTTTGGTAAAGCCATACTCAGTGTATTCATTAGATGAGCGGTAAAAAGTAAGAGGAGGGAGGATGACTTATTGAGGCATGCAGGCTGTAGTCTTGGCGTCAACTCTATCTGAATTTGCGATCACATTTGAAAAAATATATCTTTTCAAGTTCTATTTAGTCCATATGTGTCAAACTCAAGGGCCGCAGGCCACATCCGGCCCGGCGTGTAATTATATCCGGCCAGCGAGATCATTTTATATACTGTATTATTGTTATGGCACGGGTATATGAAGCGCTGGTAACACAATAAACTACAGATCCCATAATGCAGCGCTTCAGCTGCCTTGCGAACACTTACGCGTTAATCAAGTCTAGCTTATGATGCTGCAAGTTATTGCGAAGCTAGCTCACACGATGCTGAAGAGAAAAGTTGATTCTGAAAATAGAGCCTTTAAAACCGATGGGAGGCTGAGTATATGTTTACTGAACCCGTGTGTCTCATTTGTGGAGCTAATGTGGCTGTAATTACAGAATTTAATCTAAGGCGGCACTATGAGACAAAACATCAGGGTAACCTGAAAGACCTGAATGCAATGCAGAAGATACAGAAAGCAGAAGAATTAAATAAGAATCTGACACTTCAGCGGACGTTTTACCCGTGCACAATCACAAAGTGATTTCAAGTGAAGCTGCTTTTATGGGAGACACAAATGCACCAGTGCAACTTGCCCCACTTTCCCTGTTGCCAAGTAATGTTAAACCAAGTCGTCACTACGGTGTTCCCAAATACGCACTTTGCTGATAAACTGAGCGCACTGAGTTTGCACGGCGCTTTGGTGACTTTGAAGAACAAAAAAAGTCCGTCTACATGCGGCTCGAACCTTGTGCATGTTTGGTAGCACATATCTGTGTGAGAAGCTCTTCTCAGTGATAAAGACTAACAAAACAGCACACAGGAGTCGCCTCACTGATGAGCACCTGCAATCCATCCTGAGAATCTCCACAACACAGAACCTCACACCAAACATAAACGAACCTGTTGCCAAAAAAAGATGCCAGGCGTCCAGCTCTAAAATGACATATGAGCAAAGACAACTGAATGATTTGATTTGTTATTGCTGAAAGGAACACATTTTATTTATATTTCCAGGTTTTGTTATGCAGCATGTTCATATTTGAATTTGTATAATTTTGACAGGATATATTTTTATGGAGAGCAAAATCTTTTGGGATATTTAAAATCTAAGTTTATTTTTATATAAAATTACATAAGAGTAAAGAAATTTGAATGTTTGTTCTTTTAACGTTTACTTTATTTCTAACTTGTATAATTTAGACAGGATATATTTTTATGGAGAGCAAAATATTATAAGTTGTTTAAGGTTTGAGTTGATTTATTCAGGAATAATATTCCTGTCTGTTTTTACCATTCCTACTAAAGATATTTCTGTCGACTAAATAAAAATTCCTTCTATTTAAAATTTAAATAAATGAACAAATACGATAGTTCATAATATCCACAGACTTGCACATAAGAGCGGAGTTATCCGTTTTAACAAGCAGCGTATTGCACTGATCTGAAATAGCTGTGTGTGTATATATGTAGATATGTATGTATATGTATATATATGTTTATATATGTGTGTGTGTATGTATGTATATATATATATGTATTTGTGTGTATATATGTGTGTGTATGTACTGTATGTATGTGTGTATGTATTTATGTGTGTGTGTATATGTAGATACTGTATATATATATATGTGTATATGTATAGATATGTATATATATATATGTTTATGTGTGTGTGTGCAAATATATATGTATATTGTGACGGCTGGCCCCGGCACAGACAGACGGACATCATATTGTCACCACACACCATTTATTTACAGTATTATTTACAAAGTTTGTGCTCACGTGCACCCCCAGTGCCTTCTCGCACCGATCTCCCCAAGTCCAGGCCCACAGTCTTTTGTGCCTTCCTGGCCGCCTCCGTCCTCTCTCTCCAGTTCCGTCTGCTTCCTCCCGACTTCCACCAATGACTGGAGGGAGGCGGCCCCTAAATAAGGCTCCCGGATGAGCCCCAGGTGTTCCGTCTTTGGCCACGCCCAAGCGTGGCGGAAGTGTCGGCTGTCTTCCTGGCAGCTCTCCGGGTGCCACATAAAGTCTTCCCCCCGGCACTTCCTGGTGTGGCGGAAGTGTCGGGCTCCCGGGATAATTAGGCACCGGGGCGCCGCCTGGCGGTGGCCACGGGTCCCTACAGGGCTGGGCTTCAAAGCCCTGTACCCGAGGCCCCCTGCCTAACCAGGACGGACGCCCCACTCTGTCTGGAGGAGGCACTCGCCCTCCTCCGGTCCTCAAGCGCGCCCCGCCAGGCTCCTGCCCGACCGGCAACCGCCGCGGGATAAACCGGCACCGGGGCGCCGCCTGGCGGTGACCACGGGCCCCTACAGGGAAGGGCTTCCATGCCCTCAACCCGTGGCCCCCAACAGAACCAGGACGGACGCCCCCTCGCGGTGTGGAGGAGGCACAAGCCCTCCTCTCGTCCTCCAAGGCGTCCCGGCGGGCTTCAGCCCGCCGGCGACTGCATGGGATCAACCGGCATCGGGGCGCCGCCTGGCGGCAACCACGGGCCCCTACAGGGTAGGGCTTCCATGCCCTCGACCCGTGGCTCCCAATAGAACCAGGACGGACGCCCCCTCGCGGTCTGGAGGAGGCACAAGCCTTCCTCATGTCCTCCTGGCGTCCGGCGGGCTCCAGCCCGGCGGGGCCACAGTGCCCCACCGCTAGCGAGGACACGTGGGTCCAGCGGCACAACCGAAAGGGCAGCACGTCCCGGTGAGGGTCCTACTATGCCCCAGGGTCCAACACGACACCCTGGGACATCCGTCTCGGCACCCCCCCGCGCAAGCAGCGCCCTGTGGTCTGCGCCGCTCTCGCCCCGCTGTTCCCGCGGTTGGGACACTATTGGCCTCTCGGTGGAGCCCTCCAGCGGCGGCCCGTTTCAGGAGGGCAGGTCCCTGATGACGTCGTCCTCAGCGCTCGTCGGGGCTTCGGGCCTGTGGAAAAAAGGAAAAGAGGGCCAGAAGCACTGCCAGGACACTCACCCCGAGCGTCCTGCGGTCTCCCGTACCCGCAGTGCTCCGCCCCCTCCGACAGCCCCTGACTTGCCTGCTGAAGTCCTCCGTCGCAGGTTCCATGCCCGTCCGTCTGTTGTCCGCGGCACGCTTTGCAGGCGGCTCACCCAGCCGCCCAGGATCTCCTCTGCCCGCACAGAAGGGCGGCCCTTCTCGGACGCGCGCACCCAGCGCGCCCTCTCCTATCGGAGGAACCGGCATTCACCCGCCGGTTCCTCCTTCTTTTCTTGACGCGCTGACGGTCTGGGTCTGAGCACAGCAAAGCTCAAATCCAGCCCGTCTGCGTCCAGGCAGAGCGACAGGAGACAGCTGCAGGCTTGGGCGCAGGCGCTAGGACCCAGGGCACTCAGCAGCCCGATCCTACCAGCCCCTGCATATTTAAGCTCCTCGCCGGCGCTAGCTGTCTGCACCGCCGCATCTGCTGTCGGGAGGTTGCTTACTTGGAGCTGATCGTCCGTAGCGGTCACAGCCATGTTCGGCAAACCTCCCGCTTGCTTTACGGGGCGGTAATACTCACCACCCCGCCGTGTTCTGCCGGCCTCTGGTTCCAGCGCCCGCGCCCGATCCTCCGTCTCACGCGGCGTCTCTCCCGACAGCGACCGCCTTTCCGTCAGCTGCTCACACTGGCGGCGAGAACACGTAGCAGCTCCTCTAAGGGCGGCCTGGCGGGCGAAGGGACTCCTCCGACACACGCCGAGCCGCTGGTGGAGAGAGAGACAGGCGTCGGTGAGCTTACCTGTCGATCGGCTCCACGCGCGCCTGCCTCCTCTGGGCCACTCCCTCTGGCCCAATCGGGTCTCGTTTTGGCACGAGATTGGCGTTCCTAGGTCCGCCTCCATCCAATCCTCGGCGGGCACACTAGACACACCAGCCAACCCCGTGCCTGTCAGCGGCGGGACATCCGCCCAGCGCCATTTGGCTCTTTCCTCCCTAGTGCGGCGACATGCTGGCTCTTCAGGTTGCAGCGTCTCCCTTTCAGCAGCTCTCCCGGCTGCTGCGGCGCTAACGAGGCACAGCGGTTCGACAGGCCCCTGCCACCGACAAGGATCCGGGCGGCCCCTGCCTGTTAAAGAAAAACAGGCGGGCCCTTCCCCTGCGAGCAGGAAACTTACCTCCGGGTCCTGTCTGTCGGGAAGCGTCCCGGCATGGCCTCGATAGGCGGCCTGCCGTTCCGTGCGCCTTCTGCCACGGCGTGCTGCGGGAGCCCGCTGCACTCCAGCAATGCCCATGGTCCTTCCTCCGCACCTGGGAAGCTTCGGCCATATGCGGTCCGGCGCGGACTCGGGTAAAGCGCTCAGGGCTGTGCACGGGCGCTCCTGCGGCCAGTGTGGGTCCGCTGCTGCGCCGGGCGTTCACAGACATTTTTGATACAGGTCCCCACCTTGCACCAGGCGGAGCATCCTGCCGGCTCACGCCACTGTGACGGCTGGGCCCGGCACAGACAGACGGACATCATATTGTCACCACACACCATTTATTTACAGTATTATTTACAAAGTTTGTGCTCACGTGCACCCCAGTGCCTTCTCGCACCGATCTCCCCAAGTCCAGGCCCACAGTCTTTTGTGCCTTCCTGGCGCCTCCGTCCTCTCTCTCCAGTTCCGTCTGCTTCCTCCCGACTTCCACCAATGACTGGAGGGAGGCCCCTAAATAAGGCTCCCGGATGAGCCCCAGGTGTTCCGTCTTTGGCCACGCCCAAGCGTGGCGGAAGTGTCGGCTGTCTTCCTGGCAGCTCTCCGGGTGCCACATAAAGTCTTCCCCCCGGCACTTCCTGGTGTGGCGGAAGTGTCGAGCTCGGGATAATTAGGCACAGGCGCCGCCTGGCGGTGGCCACGGGTCCCTACAGGGCTGGGCTTCAAAGCCCTGTACCCGAGGCCCCCCTGCCTAACCAGGACGGACGCCCCACTCTGTCTGGAGGAGGCACTCGCCCTCCTCCGGTCCTCCAAGCGTCCGGCGGGCTCCTGCCCGACCGGCAACCGCGCGGGATAAACCCGGCACCGGGTCGCCGCCTGGCGGTGACCACGGGCCCTACAGGAAGGGCTTCCATGCCCTCAACCCGTGGCCCCAACAGAACCAGGGCGAACGCCCCTCGCGGTGTGGAGGAGGCACAAGCCCTCCTCTCGTCCTCCAAAGGCCCGGCCGGGCTTCAGCTCCGGCCGGCGACTGCATGGGATCAACCGGCATCGGGGCGCCGCCTGGCGGCAACCACGGGCCCCTACAGGGTAGGGCTTCCATGCCCTCGACCCGTGGCTCCCAATAGAACCAGGGACGGACGCCCCCTCGCGGTCTGGAGGAGGCACAAGCCTTCCTCATGTCCTCCTGGGCGTCCCGGCGGGGCTCCAGCCCCGGCCGGGGCCACAATATATATATATATATGACAGCAACACTCATCACTCACAACAGTGAAAAAACAATTACATTGACAATCATGTTACGTTATTTTCAAAATGTTTCCTTTTCTTTTTCATTGCTTCTTTAACACACTACTTATCCGCTGCGAAGCGCGGGTATTTTGCTAGTAATATATACAAGTGGAACCTCGGTTTGTGAGTAACTTGGTTTACAAGTGTTTTGCAATACAAGCTAAATTTTTTAATTGATTTTGACTTCATAAAATGAGCGATGTCTTGCAATACGAGTAGTATGGATACACTTTATCTGCTGAGCGTCATGTGATCATAACTGAACTGATGGTTCTTCTCTCTTGTGCGCGTCTCTCTCCTTATCTCTCTTGCTCGTGCACGCGTCTCTCTCTCTCTCCTTATCTCTCTTGCTCACACGTGCGCGCGCCTCTCTCTCTCTCCTCTTGAGGGCAATCGTCTCCTATTCTCCGTCTGCATGTCCGCGATATTTTTGGATTCACTTATATGGTGAACTGCTACAGCGAAACAATGAAATCACAAGTGCACAAACGCGTAGATCCTCACGCTACGGGAGAACAAGGAACACTGAGTGAGCTGATGGGCTGGCAGCGTCAGCTTGGGTGAATCCCCGAGTCGAGGCGGATCGGGAAAGACGTCACGGATACCCACAGCCTGTCTCATGTCTTGTTACACAGGCCAATGCTCGTATTTAGATCAAAATTTTTCCCTCATACTTTCCTCGTATCTTGAATTTCTCGTATACAAAGCTGTTCGTATCTCGAGGTTCCACTGTATATATATACAGTGGTACCTCAGTATACGTCTGCTTTGGAATAACTCCAACTTGGTATACGTCCTGTTTGGACACGAAAAATTTTGCTTGGTATACGACCTTTGTTTGAAATACGACTCGCGTGCTAACCTTGTTTACCTCTCTCGAGACAAAGCCACGACTGCCCATGAGCGTTAGTGTGCCAGTTGCTAGCATTCATTGAACAACCCGCGCTATAACTCTCTGTGAACTTTCACGTATGTGGTATAGCAGGTCCACAGCTCCTGTCAAAGTCCAGCTTTAAAATAAATAATTACCGCGCTCGCAGCTTGGTGAGGGGGCGTGGTGGTTATGTGGCTGAAGGTTGTCAGGGCAATTAGCGATTTGGGCGTTTCTCACCAAAGTGCACTTGTGAGGGACCGTCCGCATTTATGATTTTTCCTGGGGCTGCTTATCTTGATAAACAGAAGTGCGAGTCGGCTAGAAGGTGAGGAAAAAGAAAGAACGGACGGGAGGTTGAGTGAGTGAGAGAGAGAAAAGAGAGAGAGAGAGAGAGAGAGCGAGTGAAGTAGCTGAAGTAGGCAGAGTTAACGTCAGCTGCAAGTAGGGCGACTCCCCTGTTGGGAAGCAGGGGGGCCGCCAGGTAAAAAGGCACCGGGCTTCTTCTTGGTTTTTTTTTTTAAAAAAAGAATGCTTTCTGCTCAATTTTAACTTTGTTGTTTTTAAGAAGACTTTTTTCTATTGTTTTTAACCTCCACGTTTCACTTCTGATTTTATGGATTATTTATTGGAACTTTGGAGACTGCACTTTAATTTGAACACCTTGTTTTGGGGCATCCAGTAAATTTAGTCTTGAAACAAATCATAAATTAATTGATAACCAAAAAATAAGGTGTATAATTAGACCAAGGGATAAAACCAGACACTCCACCAGGGGCATCTGTAATATAAATTTAATTCAAATTAAAACAAAAAATATATCAGTGTTCAGAAAGAACCATGCAGTTTTAAATGCTGTTTATTGAACATTCGCTCTCTTGGCACTAAAGCTGTTTTGGTAAATGATATAATATTAAGTACAAAATCTGATCTGTGTCTTCTTACTGAAACCTGGCTTAGTAAATGTGACACTGTTCCCTAGCTGAGGCATCACCAGATGGATACTCGTTCCTTCATAAGTCTAGAGATTCTGGTCGAGGAGGAGGCTTTGGAATAATTCATTGTAACAAATTGCAAATCACTCCTAAGAATTTAGGCAACTTTACATCCTTTGAGGCATTCATTTTAAATATTAAAACAGATTCCAACACAATTATAGTGCTAGTCTACAGACCACCAGGGCCATATTCATTGTTCATGACTGAATTTAGCAACCTTCTGTCTGATTTGGCTATAAATTATGATCACGTAGTACTGATGGGGGATTTTAATGTACACATTGATGTGGAAACTGAAACTTTTAGCAAATGTTTTACTTATTTGTTAAATTCAGTAGGATTTTGTCAGATTGTCAAGGGTCCAACTCATAATCATAACCATACATTAGATTTAATTATAACTTACAAAGTTGAAATTCAAAATTTAAATATTACTCCATTAAATGTAGTTATTTCCGATCACTTCTTAATTACGTTTGATTTAGTTCTGCCCATGCCAGCGCTCGCAGATTAAAACAAAGACAGTGCGACATCTAGATTGTAATTCTGCTTCAAAATTTATAGATACCTTGAGTAAGTCGAGTGTAATTGTGGAAAACCATTTAGATCAGTTAACATCAAATGTAAACGTGGAAAACAATTTAGATCAGCTAATATCACATTATAATGTGACCTTGAGAGATGCCCTGGACACAGTGGCTCCCCTAAAACAAAAGTGATCAAAGCACATAGAAACTCTCCCTGGTTTAATGAAAATACTCGAGCTCTTAAATTAGAGTGTCGAAAACTGGAGCAGATGGAGAACAACAAAGCTACATGTCTTTCAAATTGCATGGACAGAGAGTGTAATAAATATAAAAAAGCCCTCTTTAAAGCTCGCTCAGAATACTATTCTACATTAATAGATAGCAATAATAAAAATCCTAGGGTACTTTTTAGAGCAGTGGCTAAATTAACAAATGGGAATTCAGATCAACAGTGCAAAATACCAACAGATATTAGCAGTACAGACTTTATGAACTTCTTCAATGAGAAAATTATAAGATCCCAGATCTCAGCATCACAGTACAAACCAAATACTAGCTTAGCAGACCCTGTCACATTGCATTCAGCACTTTAATAATTTTAATCCTGTAACTCACCAGGAAGTCTTAACTTTAATTACTAAAATGAAGCCCACTACTTGTTCCCTAGATCCAGTGCCAACAAAACTAGTAAAAAGTGCAATGGATGTTCTTGCAGCGCCTATTCTAACCATTATCAATAGTTCATTACTGCATGGCACAGTACCTGATGCACTAAAAGTGTCAGTCATTAAACCTTTACTTAAAAAGTCAGACCTAGACCCACACATACTAAATAACTATAGGCCTATTTCAAATTTACCATTTCTCTCTAAAATACTAGAGAAAGTAGTCGCCAGTCAGCTTCAGTCACACCTTACGCATTACAATTTATTTGAGAAATTCCAGTCTGGCTTTCGCACTGGTCATAGTACAGAAACGGCACTAACACGGGTTGTAAATGACATTCTGATATCCTCTGATGAAGGAAATTCCACTGTAATTATGTTGTTGGACTTAAGTGCAGCATTTGACACCATTGACCATTCTATTTTACTGCACAGGCTAGAAAACGATGTTGGGCTTACAGGCCCCGTGCTCGCTTGGTTCAGTTCTTATTTATCAAATCGATTCCAGTATGTACAGAAATGTGCAGACAGTACTCCATCATTATACACAGAAGTTCAATATGGTGTCCGCAGGGCTCAGTACTGGGACCTTTACTGTTTTCACTTTACATGCTTCCACTGGGATCTCTCATTAGGAAACATAATGTTAATTTTCACTGTATGCAGATGACACCCAGTTATACCTTTCATTTAAATCAAATGAAGTTTCTCCGATGTTGTCTTTAATTAGTTGTGTTAGTGAATTAAAGGAATGGATGAATGAGAACTACTTGTCTTTAAATACAGATAAAACAGAGATGTTAATTGTTGGAGGGAATGACGCTGATCACAGCAATATTTTGTCGTCATTTAACTCAGTGGGAATCCCAATTAATTTTACTGAATCAGCCCGCAATCTAGGAGTTATCTTTGACTCTAGCATGTCATTTAAAGCATATTACAAAGTCGTCCAAAACATGTTTTTCCATCTTAAAAATATTAGGAAATTAAGGCTTTCTAAATAAACAGGATTGTGAGAAATTAATTCATGCATTTATCTCTAGTAGGATTGACTACTGCAATGCGGTGTTCACTGGCTGTTCAAACTGTTCTCTATACAGCCTCCAGTTAATCCAAAATGCGCTGCAAGAATTATTACAAGAACAAGAAAATATGAACACATAACCCCAGTTCTTAAATCTTTACACTGGCTCCCAGTTAAGTTTAGGGCAGATTTCAAAATCCTCCTTTTAACATATAAAGCATTAAATGGCCAAGGTCCGCTTACTTGTCTGAACTTATCATGACTTACAAACCTGAGCGCACATTAAGATCTCAAGATGCCGGTCTGCTTAGGATTCCAAGGATTAATAAAATAACAGTGGGAGGTCGAGCTTTTAGTTACAGGGCCCCTAAACTGTGGAATGGTCTTCCTGCTTCCATAAGAGATGCCCCCTCGGTCTCAGCCTTTAAATCCCGGCTGAAGACTCACTACTTCAGTTTAGCATATCCTGACTAGAGCTGCTGATTAACTGTACATACTGCATCTCTGTTGTTAGTCATTAGCACTATAACATAAGTAACATGATAATTATATTTGAATACTAACCCTCACCTATTCTGTTTCTTTTCTCGGTACCCAAATGTGGCCATTGGTGCCACGGCCCACCTGCCAAGTTGTTTGCCTGCCTATGGTAAAGTCATCCCTGATGGAGGATCACAGGAATCATGGGAAAGAGGGTCCTTTCATCGGAGCAACGTTTCAGCCGTGGCATGGCCAAATGGGGAGGCAGCTAGATGGATGAGGTCTCCAGGACTCTAAAAATATCCAAACCTAATTATGTCATATCATCTACTGTTAAACCGTAATTCTAAAATTTTTATTATTATGCTGTCTTAATGAATAGTTCTGTTCTGTATATTGTATTGCATTGACCCCCTACTTTTGACACCCACTGCACGCCCAACCTACCTGGAAAGGGGTCTCTCTTTGAACTGCCTTTCCGAGGTTTCTTCCATTTTCCCTACAAGGTTTTATTGGGAGTTTTTCCTTGTCTTCTCAGAGAGTCAAGGCTGGGGTGCTGTCAAAAGGCAGGGCCTGTTAAAGCCCATTGCGGCACTTACTGTGTGATTTTGGACTATACAAAAATAAACTGTGTATTGTATTGTTTTGTTAATTGTTTTAATAAAAGCACTTTGCACTTTTTCACCATCCCCTTGCTTTGTTGTTACTGATGAGGTTAGCAGTGAGGCACATTACCGACGGTGTAGGGTTCAAGGGCTCCCCGGCAGCAGATGGGAGCATACAGCAAACCTGCATCGTCACAACGTGATTTTGTGTTTTTTTCATGTAAATTTGAATTGATTGTTGAAAAGTATGAAGGTGGCATGCGTATCCGAGACATGGCTGTTGCATACCTTTGCCGAGAACGACGGTATCTACGATTGTGAAAAGCAAAGATGTTATTAAAAAGTAAAGTGAGGTAAAATTTTCATTTATTTCATCTAATTGCTTTTGTATTTATGTATTTTAGTATTAAGCAGTGTTTAAATTTTATACAACCCCATCAATGTATAATATGCCAAGAGCAATAGGATTTTTTTTTTCATGGGAACGGATTAATCATTTTCCCATTATTTCTTATGGGAAAAATTTGTTTGGTATACGTCTTGTTTGGTATAAGTCAAAGGGTCTGGAACGAATTAAGGACGTATACGGAGGTTCCACTGTATTAGCCCAATATAATCACAAAATTTATAACATCTTTAAACACTGACCTATGATTCCTGTTTACTGCATTCATAACTTTGTAACAGAGAATGCAACATCACCAGGAAAACCATCTGCTCAATACATTGCTGCTTCACAATAAGGGGAACAGGTGATTTGTGTGTGGAGTTTGTATGTTCTCACAGTTTGTTTGTGAGAAAATAACAGCAATATTGGAAGCCCACAAATTTTGCTAAAATTTTCCAAAGATTTATGGGATTTTACTATTATTATAACCAGTTAATTGAGAACTTTATTTCAATTGTAACTCTAATCACTGAACTAACTAGGAAGCCCATGTAGCATCTGAACAACTTAAATAGCTATTTTTGTCTGCTTCTATTCTGAGACACCATGATATAGGAATGTGTTTGAAAAATTAAATATTTGCGTTTCTTTTTTTAACCTACTTATTCATATGACAGTCACAAGGAACTTGAATGTGTCCATGCATCATTGGACACAAAGTGGGAAATATGTCTGAACAAGGTGCCTGTCTGTCACAGGCTGCAATTACACATAATTTATATGGGGTCAATCATAGCCTACAACGTTTTTACCAGACATATCTTTGAGAAGTGAAAAAATAACTGGACTACTGGGAGAAAACAAACATGGAGAGAACATTCAAATTTCAAATAGGCAGCATACAAGACATTCTAATTAAGCTGTTAGGCAACAAACGTACCTACTGTTCTGTCCCATACCCAATTATGAAAGAGTACCTTAAAAGTACTAAGGCTATAACATTGTAAGCACACATTTCAAATGAAATGAACTTTAGTACTAAGTAAAAACTGCCATATTTATTCACAAAGGAAGAACTGAAAAACATCTGGCAAATCTACCACAAATCATGTTAATAAAAGTTTTGACACAGAGAAGATCTAGCTAATAATGAATTTGGACTGGTTTTAAGGGATAAGAGAGAAAGCATTTAGAGTTTATTATACAGTTGTCCTGGAATCTCTGGAAAGTTCTCTCTCGTTTGGAATAACTCCACCTCCATGCCATTGTATCGTATGGTAGTCTGGGTTGTGCCTGTACCTATTAATGTGCTCAGCTAATCTAATACTACATGCTATGGTGGGGGAAGGGTCTGTAGGATGTTAGTCAAGGCAGTAGTACCTGTTAGTGCTCTTGCAATAAATTAAAACGATATAAGAAGATAGAAAAGGACTAATAAAGACATTAATATGTGTATCACACTATTTGTTAAGCAAAATAACTAATAAATATATTGGAAGCATAAATATTTTAATTGGCACTATTAATAAGGTTACACTATAGTTGTGTTGTTTTTTTCTTTTTTGTTTTTTTTAATCCTGTAGCATTTAATCTTGTATAACATTGAGTAAAATACAATTTATTGAAGCACGGAGTACCACCCTAACACATTTTGATGGAATCCTAGGCATCAGGTAAATTATAATTAGATCTTCACTACATTCAGGGACTTGTCTAGAACATTCCCTGGATGAGAACCAATTGCCCAGAATGTTACTTAGAATACTTGCACATTTGAATTATAAGGTGTCCCAGATGACAAAGGTTGAAGGCCCGGTCCTGCATGGAACTAGAGTGCCTCCGGTGTTCCTCTCCAGTTCCTCTTTAATGAGTCAGAGCCAGTTGGAGAGACAAAGGCACAAAAGATTTCAGGATGATCAGAAAAGTCCTGTTGTTCAATAAGGCTTTGCCTGGGAACATTCCTAAGACAATGGGCCTCAGTTTTTGGTTAAACAGCTGCATCAGAAGTGCTATGTAACTAATCGAGTACTTTTCTGTATACAATATTTGCAGATTTGTTTTAACCAGGGCTAATATTATTAGCTCACAGGAACTCATTACTCTTAAACATGCTACATACAATATGTCTTCAGTACAACACTCCTGCTTTTCCTAGTGATTGACATTGGCTGTTAGTGATGGTCACTGCAAAACACAACTTTAAAGGAAACTATTATTTTTAATTGAAACAGGTTATTAGTAGAAGTAATGGGAATTTCGGGTATAAATATAATTTTAACTTGTAGTACATCGATGCTACAGCATTATTTGTAACTAGTTTAAAAATAAACAGGTCCGGTAATTTAACTTTTTTTATAACATCACCATATTTCTACGAAATTAGTCAAAGCCTTTTGAAAATGTTGGGGTATTTAGATTTTCTTTTGTTCGGGGATCCCCCTTGAATATTAATATATTGAAATTTCCATTCTTAGTGAATACTTATTTTCCTAGATATACAATAGTGCCAAATTTTGGCTTTTTTACTAAATGGGAAATAGTGCTTTTATAGACCAGTGAGTGAGTCAGTCAGAAAGTCAATCAGTCAACTTTACAGTTTTTATATATAGATATTTATATATGTATAGATTATGCTGCTATAGTGTAGCCAGGGTTTTATTAATGGTTCAAGGTTTTTTCTTTTAATTCATTTACTTTATTATCTTTGATGTATTTTATTGTTTTTGTTTTTGTGATTAAGTTATTATTTCTTTGTTGTATTATGTTATTTATGAGTCTTTTTCGGTATGCTCTTTCTGTTTTATATGTTGAGCCAAGAGGGTTTTTTTGCTGACTCAGGGTGATCAGTTTTTTGGGATATTACCATAGTCAGAACAAACCAAGATCAAAGTTGGAGATAAAAACAAAATGTCAAAACTGACAATGCTAATCAGAAATCAAAGACAGAAAATAAAAGTTTAATTTCCAAACCTCAGAAGAAGAATAAGTGAAGTTTCTGAAGCACACATTTTAGGGTTTTCACTCATTAATCTTGGATATGGAAGAAAACACTCATGCCAGCTTAAGTTTTGTTGTGCCAAATATACGCACATAACATCATGCCTCACAGAGAATTTTGGAAAACAACTGCCTAAAGAACACCCAACGCTACAGCTTCAAAATGGCAGCACTTACTGTATAACATGGCAATAATTTTCAATACCTAAAGTTATTTTTAGAATTGTTGAATCTAAAAGAAACCAATAAATGTCATGTTTGTCTATATACAGTATGTTCAAATGAACCTACAAAAATTCATGAAAAAAATCACAGATTATAACAAAGCCCCAATCCTAGGGCATGGCCTCCAGAAAAGATAAGCCATAAAAATGGCAACTTCTCCATTGTTTTCCTGCCCATGGTAAACACCCCAGAAATACTAAAAGGACTGGGATCAAAGGATGAAAAAAAATTGTCTTCATAATAAACTGCACAGCTCAAAACCTATACAGTAGAAATGCTCAGGAGGAGATGTTGGCAACCTGTTGCTGTAGGTATTCGAAAGTGTTTGACTTTGATTTTGCTTAGTAATCTACATCAGAGCCCCCCAACCCCCATGACATTTATTTTCTCTTTCTGTTGTCAACTGTCCATATCTCAAAGATAATATTAATGAATATACTGTATATTGTTAGGATCCTTTCACATTAATAAGTGTGAAATAACTGCTTTATCTTGTGTTTAAACTACTGTGTATTAATGTGCACATTATGTAATTTCCAAATTTTGTAATTGTGTTTTAACTGTGAAATGTTACAACTAGAGTTTCCGATAATACTTGAAGGACATAAACTATTCATTCTGGTGAAGGGGGTATGGGAAAATACCAGAACAATAATGTATACAAAGAAAAACAATGGCAAGAGTGTAAATTATAAAAAAGACTAAAAATAAGAAAAATAAAAAAATAAAGATACCTTCCTAATACCAGTGCCTTGAAATATTGTAATAAAATGCCCCACTCTTCCCACTTAGGCTTTAAATCTTACATGTTCATGAAATGTATTAATTTATTTATTAATTTATTTGTGTGGATGCTGCTTCCTCAATTGTGGTAGCTTAATAACTAGTTTGTAAGTGACTCATAAATTTATAACTGATGTGCATATTCTATCCAGCATCCTTCCCTTTCTTTAGGCAAATCAAGGATTAAACCTTTCTGTTTAAAGCAAACCTCCTATTTTATACACTTATCTTGAACTAATTTTCAGGAACACTAAAATTTATCTTCCTTTCTCAGTTTTTCTCAGACTGCTATTGATTCAAAAGTGAAGAAATTGACTTTAATAAAGAAGCACATTGAATGCTACAACAAACGGTATTTTTTCACAGATTGTTGACAGCTCTCACCTATGCACATACTGTAAGTAAAATGCACCTTTTGAAATGGACCACAAATTATCCATCCCTTCTTCCCTATCCCATTCTCACTTCCTCTGGTCACTGAGCATAATTTTATCTCTTTTACAGACTGATCCATTGACATATGCCTTTTCCTCAAGCCCACATACACTACCAAATGTATCTATTATTATCTAATTATCTTATCTAATTGTCACTGCAATCTTAAAAGGAGGCATGGTCTATTTTAGTCTTAGTTTACCAAATAATTTTGTAAAATTCTGTTCTCCAGTAACCCATATCCGTCCATCCATCCACCCTCTTCCGCTTATCCGAGGTCGGGTTGCAGGGGCAGCAGCTTGAGCAGAGAGGCGCAGACTTCCCTCTGCTCGGCCACTTCTTCAAGCTCTTCCAGGGGAATCCCAAGGCATTCCCAGGCCAGCCGGGAGACACAGACTCTCCAGTGTGTCCTGGGTCTTCCCCAGGGCCTCCTCCCGGTTGGACGTGCCCGGGACACCTCACAAGGGAGGCATCCAGGAGGCATTCTGATCAGATGCCCGAGCCACCTCATCTGACTCATCTCGATGCGGAGGAGCAGCGGCTCTGCTCTGAGCCCCTCCCGGACGACTGAGCTTCTCATCCTATCTTTAAGGGAAAGCCCAGACACCCTGCGGAGGAAACGCATTTCAGCCACTAGTATTCGCAATCTCATTCTTTCGATCACTAAACATAGCTCATGACCATAGGTGAGGGTAGGAACATAGATCGACTGGTAAATTGAGAGCTTTGCATTATGGCTCAGCTCCTTTTTCACCACGACAGGCCAATGCAGAATCCACATCACTGCGGACGTCGCACCATTCCGCCTGGCGATCTCACACTCCATTCTTCCCTCACTCGTGAACAAGACCCTGAGATACTTGAACTCCTCCACTTGGGGCAGGATCTCGCTCCCAACCCTGTGAGGACACTCCACTCTTTTCCAGCTGAGGACCTTGGTCTCGGATTTGGAGGTGCTGATTCTCATCCCAGCTGCTTCACACTCAGCTGCGAACCGATCCAGAGAGAGCTGAAGATCACGGCCTGATGAAGCAAACAGGACAACATCATCTGCAAAAAGCAGTGACCCAATCCTGAGTCCACCAAACCGTAACCCCTCAACACCCTGGTTGTGCCTAGAAATTCTGTCCATAAAAGTTATGAACAGAATCGGTGACAAAGGGCAGCCCTGGCGGAATCCAACACTCACTGGAAACGGGTTCGACTTACTGCGGACCAAGCTCTTACACTGGCTGTACAGGGACCGAACAGCCCTTATCAGGGGTTCTGGTACCCCATAATCCTGGAGCACCCCCACAGGATTCCCCAAGGGACACAGTCAAACGCCTTTTCCAAGTCCATAAAACACATGTAGACTGGTTGGGCAAAACTCCCATGCACCCTCCAGGATCCTGCTAAGAGTGTAGAGCTGGTCCACTGTTCCGCAACCAGGGCGAAAACCACACTGTTCCTCCTGAATCTGAGGATCCACTATCCGATGGACACCCCCCTCCAGGACTCCCGGATAGACTTTTCCAGGGAGGCTGAGGCATGTGATCCCTCAGTAGTTGGGACACACCCTCCGGTCCCCCTTCTTAAAGAGGGGGACCACCACCCCAGTCTGCCAATCCAGAGGCACGGTCCCCGATGTCCATGCGATGTTGCAGAGGCGTGTCAACCAAGACAGTCCTACAACATCCACAACCTTGAGGAACTCTGGGCGTATCTCATCCACCCCCCGGGGCCCTGCCACTAAGTTTTTTGACCACCTTGGTAAACTCAGTCCCAGAGATGGAGGAGCCCATCTCCGAGTCCCCAGGCTCTGCTTCCTCATAGGAAGGCTATGACTGGGATTGAGGAGGTCTTCGAAGCACTCCTCCCACCGACCCACAACGTCCCGAGTCGAGGTCAGCAGCACACCATCCCCACCATATACATTGTTGACACTGCACTACTCTCCTCTCCTGAGATGCCGGATGGTGGACCAATTTCCTTGAAGCTGTCCAAAAGTCATTCTCCATGGCCTCCCCAAACTCCTCCCACACCGGAGTTTTTGCCTCAGCAACTACCGAAGCCGCATTCCACTTGGCTTGCCGGTACCTATTAGCTGCCTCCAGAGTCCCATAGGACAAAAGGGTCCGGTAGGACTCCTTCAGCTTGACGGCATCCCTCACCACCAGTGTCCACCAACGGGTTTGGGGATTGTCACCATGACATGTACCAACCACCTTACGGCCACAGCTCTGGTCAGCCGCCTCAACAATAGGGGCACAGAACATGGCCCATTCAGACTCAATGTTCCCCACCTCCCTTGGGACGTTGTCGAAGTTCTTCTTCTGACAAGGGTCGCTGCCAGACATTCCGAGCAGACCCTCACAACACGTTTGGGCCTACCAGGCCTGACCGGCATCCTCCCCCACCATCGAAGCCTACTCACCACCAGGTAATGATCAGTTGACAGCTCCGCCCCTCTCTTTACCCCGAGTGTCCAAGACATGCGGCCGCAAGTCCGACGACATGACCACAAAGTTGATCATCGAATTGAGGCCTAACATTAACAGTAACCTAACAGGCCTAACAGTAACCCACATTGTACCTGATAATTGTGACTACTTTGAAACCAGTAATGGATTTTTATCCTGTTTCAGCTTGCCATGAAAGTGACAGACTGCTACCTTCCAAACAATTCTCTTTTTAATAAGCTTTATCTGAATTGACCCATACCTACAGGACCATGTGGAATTTAGTTTTTTTCAATCTGCATTTATCAAAACTGATAGTTGTAGCTACAAGTTTTTAAAGAAAAATGCTTTGAATTTCCTACCAAACTGCACAAATGCTGTAGTTTTTGTTTAAATGTAACATCTCCATACGGGAAATTTAAATAGACTGGAAAATGCAACAGAAGATGGACCTGAAATGTCCATAATGTAAAAGAGGCTCCCACATGGTAAACTGGAGAGACCTTTTTAGTAAGAATGCAGTGTGCTATATAAGCTTGAAGTAAAAATTTCAATAGCATTAATGTGAAGGAATATTTATGGGAGAAAGAGAGTATTCCAGAGGAGTGCCAATAGGTGGTGGGGCCCTTATATAGTACAAGAGATTGGCCCTCTAATTACAGACTGGGGCAATAGGATGCAGAGATACCAAGGGTCTTCAAAATGAGTTCCAGTAAGAAGGTAACCAGATTTTTGACAGGACATTCCTGGTAAGTAGTTCTGGAGATTGAGCATGAAGGTTATTCCTGGGTGGGGATAAAGACAGCTTCAGAAGAGGAAAACACTATTTCTACAGTGAATAAAGAACAGACAGTCTGAGAGGTGAGAGGGAGAATTTAGATGCTTGTGGAAATGTGGTTTTGTTCAGTGAGTAATTGGGCAGGCCAAATCATACAACAGCTAAAGGCCAGTTCTTAATAAGTTAGGACCAGTGAGGCTGGGAATGTTTGTTTTCCTTGTAATTTTTACATGTATTTTCTTCCTGTCATCATACTTCACTGGTGTACTTTTTTGAGGTAAATGTTTGGCTTTTTGGAACTTGTTGTTCACAGTTAAACAGCCCCATTACACCCAATATTAATCACTGTGGGTTTGTACATGTGTAGCCTTCAAAAGACTAGCATCGTGTCAAGTATGCTTTTCAGTATAATATAAAATTTTTATCCCATATTGAAATACAATACAAAGGCATATCATTGTATATTTTAATTCATGCCCATTTGATTGTGCACTGAATGTGCCTTAACTAAAGGTAAAGCAAACTCATTACATTTCACTCGGTGGATGTTTGGAGTGCATTGTATTTCTTTCCACAATCATGTGTGGTATATGTCGAGCCACGGGTGTAGTGCAGAACTCTGGGCCCTATACATAAGCAGTCTCTGTAGGCCTCTTCCTCTTGATCCATGTTTGTCACACGTCCTCTGAATTGTTTTTAGATAAACTTCAATCAACAACTGTGCCAATCTGTATCAGCTATTATAGTATTCTAGTGCCATGCTCATACCACATTTAAACAACATTTAAACAAACAATAATTTGTGATATGTGCTTATGACTGCATAGTTTAAAATCTCCTTTCTCAGCATTCTGTAGCCTACTATTACTTTCCTATGATTAAATGAAATGAGGTTTTCTTGAAGTATCATACTTAAAAATGCTTATTGAAGTATTTATTACTCCCAAGGTTTAAGATAAAACTACAAAAATGCCATCTTGGTTTTCTAACCCCTACATTTAGAAAATGATTACAATACTGCATAATAAAAGATGACTGAATTAGACTATGAACGTTTTATGTGCAGAAACAAGGACAAAAGATTCAGCTTTCCAAAAGTGATAGCCCATACAATATATTAAATGCAAGATACAATTATATATTAAATACTATACAAATTGTATTAAATGCCCAAACTTAAACTGCAGAAGTTCAAAAGTATACAAGTCAAAAGGAAAAATAATTTAAAAAATTAGAAAGTCAAAAAAAATCAAGTTGGGTGAAATTTACTAAGAACATTATTGCCATGCCGCCATTACCACAAGGTTTTGTAACGAGTTTACGGCAGCTCTACCTCACACCCTCAGATTTCAATGGAAATCAAAGAAAAAAGTAATCCAGCAAAAGTCAGAAAATTCTCATGTCTGATCTACAAAGAAATGATAAACTACTGTAGAAACTGACACTTGAACTACACAAACTAAAAACATGCATTCCCTTGTGTTAGCTACACTCAACTTTCTTGTGAAAGAAATTAGTCAGCAGCTGTTTCTACCTCGTTTTGTTTTCTTTGTTTTTCCTTTCTTTCTTTGAATTTTTTGAAATCCACATTTTACCCTTCTTGGGGAAGAACATGATGCATTACTTTCTGAAATCAAAGTTGCACTCCAGCATAATCAGTCACTCTGCTCATTTAGCAAAATTGGAGACCAATCTAATGAGTAGACTCGGAGAGTGTCTGCTATTTTTACAAACAAAGTTTAGTAATTCACCCGATATTTCCAGACATTTATGTGCACTTATGAAATCAATTACTTAGAAATAATAACAAAATATAGACAAAAATGAGACATAGGGATCCAGAGCCTATTCAGACTAACGGGTAAAAGGCATGAAGGAAACTTGAATTTTGAACAAGTTTTTAAAAATAATGCACCATTATAATAATATATTAATTAAACAGCAAATTGGCAATGTTATGTATTAAGTGGGTTATACAGTATGTATGTAATAATTACTGAAAAGAATTACTGTAATATTTTGTAATTTGCATTTTTTTTGAAGAGCACAACAATAACTTACTAAAATTTTACATTTTCTTCCTTTTTTAATTGAATTATTTATGTTTATTACACATGAAGTTTAAAGCAATATTTTCATTCATTTAATGTAGCATTTTCTACTATTTTGTAGCATTCCTGTTTTCATTCAACTTTTGGAATTATAAGAAATAAAAATAACTAATTAATTAATTTGGGTTCCTTTAATTATTTCACTTTTTAATAAGTTATAAGGATTACTAGTTATTCCAAAAATGATAAAAGTAAGACAAATAGTTACCAGTAGTTTTCCGATGTGCTGCAATGTCCCCGGCATGATTGTTCAAGGCTGAATTGGTCATTTGGTTTCCAGGAGCTAAAACAAATTAATTAATTCCAAATAGGTTTTTTGCCATGTTTTTATATTTCAGTTTTGAATTACAATTATTTAATTACATTTGTTTCACAGTATTTGATCTTGAGACTGTTTTTAAAAACCCAAAATGACACAAAAAGATAATGCAATGTGCCAGGTGTGCATGTACAAAGGATAAAAATTCAGGCTACAGCATCAAGAATAGATATTGTAATTAAATTTAAGCATGATGAGACTCCTTTAGGAACACAAATCAGGATATAAGCCTATTTTTGACCGTAGACAAAGGCAAAATTTAATTTTAAAGTGATTTTACAGAGAGAAGCGTCAACCATGCAACTAGAATATACATCAATGGAGGGGTAGTGAACCACAATCGATTCTGGATGGATGAGTTTTTCTTCAAAGTCACCCACTGTATATCATTAGAATATGCCTTCAAACTACCCTTCACCAGAAAAGGGTCCTCAACAGTATGTTACTTCAAAGTGTTTCACTGGATTTGAAAGTTTTATTCTTTCTGACAATCACTTTACTACAGTATGTTCAAGTGATGATTCTTGCTTTCTTAAACTAACAGGCCTAAGGTTAATAATATCTCTCTATAGAAAATCCATGTGTACTACTAAACCATAATTAAAACATTTAAAACTACGTGACTTGATCATTCAGTGGATAATGTAAGCAAGAACATTAAAGGTTTCAATCATGAATTCTACGACGATAAAAGTGCTTTCACAGGTCGCATGGTAGTGCAGCGGGTAACAATAATGCCTCATAGATCAAGCATCCTGGGTTTCAGTCCTGCACCTTGATGTTGTTTGTGTTGCAAAATATTATGTGAAAGATAAGGATGGATGGAGACGGATGATCTGCCATTGCGACCCCTAAATGGGAGCAGCCAAAAGAAGAAGACTTATTTTAGATTATGAATCTATTAATGCTGGTTGAAAGTATACAGTTGAGATTAGAAAGTCTCTTACCCACACAATTCATGTCCCTTGCCCCTTGGCACTGATTGGAGATTTGATTTCTTTTACTTGAGGCATCATTGATGGGTGGTTATGGAAAGAAATACAATACAGTGATCCCTTGCTGTATCGCGCTTTGACTTTCGCGGTTTTGCTCTATCGCGGATTTTATATGTAAGCATATGTAAATGTATATTGAGGATTTTTCACTGATTCGCGGATTTCTGCGGACAATGGGTCTTTTAATTTATGGTATATGCTTCCTCAGTTTGTTTGCCCAGTTGATTTCATACAAGGGACGCTATTGGCGGATGGCTTAGAAGCTACCCAATCAGAGCACGTATTACATATTAACTAAAACTCCTCAATGCTATAAGATATGCCTCCTGCGCGGTGCTCGATTGTTTGCTTGTCTCTGCCTCTATCTCACCCTCTCTGACATTCTCTGCGCCTGACGGAGGGGGTGTGAGCAGAGGTGCTGCTTGCACAGAAGCTGTTTGCCTAGTGGATACGGACGTTCCTCTAAGAAATGCCGCTTTATCGAGGTGCGTCCAAAAGCACACATTAATTTTTTGATTGTTTGCTTTAATCTCGCGCTCTCTCTCTCTCTCTGACGTTCTCTGCGCAGCGGAGGAGATGTGAGCAGAGGGCTTTTGCACAGAGGCTGTTTGCTTAGAAGATACGGACGCTCCTGTAAAAAATGCTGAAAGGCTACCTTCGCATTGATCCCTTCATTGCCGCTGCTTTATCGTGGTGCTTGCATACTTAAAAGCGCAACAGCCCTATTGATTTTTCATTGTTTACTTTACTCTCTCTCTGACATTCTCCGCTCCTTACGCGCACTTTGAAGAGGAAGATATGTTTGCATTCTTTTAATTGTGAGAAAGAACTGTCATCTCTGTCTTGTCATGGAGCACAGTTTAAACTTTTGACTAAAGGGTGTTATTTCATGTCTAGAGGGCTCTAATAATGTTAAAAAACGTATTTAGAAGGTCGTAAACAGGTTTTCTATGCTCTAACTGCGAAAATATTAGATTTATAAATAAAGAATCCTACTTCGTGGAAATTCATTTATCTGTCTGGAGCGGATTAACCGCGATAAACAAGGGTTTACTGTATAACTGTGCGGAGAATATTTATAAACAGTGTGGGAGAGTTTTTAAGGGCTTAAAATATATACAAATAATCATACAAACATATGGTTTCTACTTCGCGGATTTTCACCTATCGCGGGGGGTTCTGGAACGCAACCCCTGCGATCGAGGAGGGATTACTGTATACTCCATTGCATGACAAATTGCAAAATAATGAATACTTTGATTTCATTAAAATTATGACATGAAAAATTCATACCAAAATTAAATATTATGTCATTTCAGTGTAGTTTATACACTGGATTTTATTTTAGCACACGTAATCTTCCATGATAAACATGTACAGGCTGGATTAATTGTCTCAAAATGTTCCTGATATACTTAAAGTTAATATAAATGTGTGAGTGAGTGTTTGCTGAGATTGACTGGCTTCAAGTTTAGAGTTGGTTCCTGGGATAGTCTCCACCACCCCTTTAACCTGCACTGGATAAATGAAAGTTAAGAAAATGAATGGATCCGAACAAGATAGGTTCATATTTGGGAAGATAAAGAGAACACTCCTGTACAAAAATATTAACTTTTAGCTCTATTCTTGTATGGGGCACAAACATATGAAGGTTTGTTCAGCACTGTCTAGAATGAGACAACAGACAGAGGTATTTTAATAAAATAATCCCTACTTTCACAATTTATTTCTCATTTCTGTGTATTAGACTAATGATATTAAATGTGTAAATATGTCTTTTTGTATTCATTTTATTTTAATATTATTATGCACTTTTGTAAAAAATAATATGTATAAGAAAGCTATGACCCACAATACACAGATACATAGAGTTTTAAAATGTTCTTAGCAAACACGCAGCTCTAGTTTGCTCTTAATGCAGAATAATTACCACAGAGTCTACTTTATAGTGCTAAAATGAACATTAGCTTACAGTTTAATTGGTCACTCTTTTGGTTTGCTTTGTATTTTTTGCCTTTCTCACTGTATTGAAAACAACATTTATTTTACAGTCACCCATTTGCTGTACCACCTATTCAATCATGTTAGGTACAGTAATATCTCTTGGATTACATACTATAAAAAGGATAATTTCCCTCTCTCTCAGGCTATATCAGACTCTTTTCTCCTCCTTATTGCGTAATTTAGTTGCAGCAATATTTCTGGTAGCAACCTTTTTCTAAAAAGAAGTAAACCAAACATAAACAAATGTGAGATTATGTTAACCTGTTAAATACTGTAATAAGTAGTAATGATTAAAAATGGTATCCACGCATCCATTTTCAAATGCACTACTCACCAATCAGAGGCAATGGGTCCAGAGCCTACTCAGACTTTATTGGGTAAAAGGCATGAAGGAAAATTGAATTTTCGACAAGTTTTAAAAATAATGCACCATTTGCATAATAAATTAATAAAACAGCAAATTGGCAATATTATGTTTGAAGTGGGCTATATGTGTTATAATTACTGAAAAGAATTACTGCAATATTTTATAATCTACATTTATTTTGAACAACACAACAATAACTTACTAAAATTTTACATTTTCTTCCTTTTAATTGACTTTAATACAACACTTTATCATTTAATGTAGCTAATATTGCATTTCGTATTATTTTGTAGCATTCTTGTTTCATTCAAGTATAAGAAAAAAAACAATTAATTAATTAGTATGAGTTCCTTTAATTATTTCACTTTTTACTAAATCATAAAGATTGTTAGTTATTCCAAAAATGATTCATCTGAGTTTGAAAAAGGAAGACAAATAGTTACCAGTAGTTGTCAGATGTGCTGCAAAGTCCCTGGCATGATTGTTCAATAGTGAACTGTTCATTTGGTTTCCTGCAACTTAAACAAATTAATTAATTCCAAATAGGTTTTATGACTGTTTTTATATTTCAGTTTTGGCTTACAATTATTTAATTACATTTGTTTCACAGCATTTGATCTTGAACTGTTTTTAGAATCCCAAATTAACACAAAAACATAATCCAATGTGCAAGCTGTTCAAGTACAAAGCAGACTCATTTAGGAAAACAGATCATGTTATATGCCTATGTCTATGCCATAGACAAAGGTAAAATTCAATTTTAAAGTCATCTTAGCAAAAGAAGTGTCAGCTGTGCAACTTGAATATACATCAGTGGAGGACTAGTGAACCTCAATCAATCATGGGGGCTATGGATGAATTTTTTTCAGATTCACCCACTGTATATCGTTAGCATATACCTTCAAACTACCCTTCAACAGAAAAACAACCTAAACAAACACAATAGCAAAGAAAAAATAGCATATTTATGTATGCAACATTAGTACAATAATTAATAAAATATCTTAAGTCCACATGATCCTATCACTGCCAGTTTATCTGGTAATGTTAGGAGTGATCATGTTACAATAAAAAAACACAATTTAACTGAGTATTGCTATGTTTCATATTAGCATATTAACATTTGCAAAATGTTCTTAATAACACTCAAAGTCAAATTGAATACATGTTTGAAAGTGGTTTTAGTCTTGTAAAATTCTGTGAATTGTTGTTTTTCTTTCTTTATCGTATATTATTTCATAGTGTTTCACTGGATTTGAAAGTTCATTTCTTTCTGACAATCACTTTATTACACTATGTTCAAGTAATGTTTCTTGCTTTCTTAAACTAACAGACCTAAGGATAATAAAATCTCTCAGTTGAAGATGTTAAGGTTAATAATATCTCTCCATACAAATGTCCATCTGTACTACTAATCCCTATTTAACACAATTAAAATTACATGACTTGATTATTCAGTGAATAATGTAAGCAAGAACATTAAAGGTTTCAATCATAAATTCAAAGACAATAAAAGTGCTTTCACAGGTGGCATGGCAGTGCAGTGGGTAACACTATTGTCATATAGATTAAGCATCTGGGTTTCAGTTCTGCAACTTGATGTAATCTGTGTGGGATTTGCGTGTGGGATTTGCTTGTGTATGTTTTCCTCCAGGTACCCTGGTTTTTCTCTCACATCCCATAATATGTGCTAGTTAGGTTAATCTGTGATTTTAAATTGGCCCGTTTTATGAACGTGTGAGTAAGTGAAGTGCTGTACTAGTACCCTGTCAAAGGATATTAAGGCTCTGGATAATGATGGGTTGAGAATATCCTAAAATGGACATAATACCAAAGCTCTTTTTTGAAATATCCGTGTATAAATTACAGTATATTACCTGATCCTGTTTGAAAAAGTCACCTTCTCTTTTAATTTAAGTCATTAAAGCACAAAATAGTCACAGATTAAAAATAGAGTTCTGCAAAGATCTAAAGTAGAGGTTTGTGTGGCACTACCTCAAGTCCAGTTTTATTTCTGCGTCATTAATATATGTATTTGGAAACTACGGGTGGAATCAGAAGGCAATGGAACATCACCTGCTTGATTAGCTATGGAGAGAAAACCTCTTCTCATTTTGTACTTTGCTCTGTGCCATAGTCATTAATAACTATACAAAATGTTCTAAAAATCTGATGCATCATTCACTTAAAATATGGAATCAAAGTAAAGAGTCATTTTAAGGTAGAAATACCATTCTCCACTGGTCCAGTGCACACCAACTACATATTCCAACATTCTTTAACCTACACATTATTTAATTTATGGAAGTCATGAGGTATCCAATATCTGTCTAGACTGAAAATGTACCATGTGGGTATCCTTTTAGCAACTATGCCTTCAATATATAATTCTAGTAATACTATATTTTTTTTTGTGATCAGATATTTAAATTTAAATTAAATTAGTGAAAACAACATTCTACAATCATAGGAAAGATAGCAGTGACAGTAAACAACAACTAACCAACAAC
Organism: Polypterus senegalus; assembly: GCF_016835505.1. NCBI lineage: Eukaryota > Metazoa > Chordata > Cladistia > Polypteriformes > Polypteridae > Polypterus > Polypterus senegalus. The sequence continues at coordinate 128,483,769 of NC_053162.1, forward strand.
AGAACCCTACCAAAATCACCCTGTAAAAGGAGTGCCTAAATAGGTGAAAGTTACCGATGCCTCTTGGTGAGAGTCTAAAGAGAGACACAGCAAGCCCAAAAGCTGACAGATTAATTGGAAAAGTGAAGAATTAAAGTGGACTCCCAGCCAACTAGCTCATTCCCAGAGGCCCAGTAGCTTACCACTTCCCTATTTTGGACTCAGATGGCCCATTGTTATGAGCTGCCAAAAGTTTGAGTAAGACTAGATTGAAAAAAATGATTTCCATCTAAAGGTTAATATTAGTTGTGCACAGATGATGTCCAGACAGAATACCCTCTGCTGGATAAAAGTCAGGATGGGGCAGAGAGGTCCATGAAAAGAAGGCAGAGGAGGAAATCTAACAGAACAAACTATATTTTAAAATCTTTGTAAAAAGGAACCTGCCCAACTTGCCTATTTTTTCTCATTTATATATACTTAAATAAATAGTAGATAGAAGTGACAAATCAATTGGTAGTACTTCACAGGTCTATCAACTAATTTCAAAGTGCTCATCCCTTGATGATCTTAGGCAGTGATGGGAAAAAAAACATTGAATTACAGTCTCAGGTATGGAATGGAAATCCATCATTCACAACATTAACTCTTCTTCAGTGTAAGCAAAGTTTGGTTTAATATATGTTAAAACTGTATAATGTTTGGTCTCATCCGTTGCGAGAGATGGACGTCTGAAGCGGAGCTCCACTAGCAGCTGTGTTATTTTTCATATTATCTTCTTATTATCCTGAGATATCCTGTATTTATCCAACCTGAGGGCACTACTACAGTATATGCAAGCATATATAAACATGGCCAACAAGAAAGGGGTTCAGAAAGAAACGAAAGAAACGAATACTAAAGCTACATCTAAGCTCAGATCGGCAAGTCCAAGTTCAAGCACAAGGTACGGCCTTTCAGAGACTGACCTGGATCAGATGGGCGAAAGCCCAGACTCCTCGGGACCACGGTCCACTACATCGTCTCCGGGTGAGAGCGAATTGGGGAGCGAATGTACGAGTGCGAGTGACGCAGGTCACGATAGCTCGCCAATCGGAGAAGATCATCTGAAACTGGAAAAGGCCTTGCAGTCCGCGCTTTCAACTACTCCACGCGAGCCGGGAACACCGGCTGTAATAGAGCCCACCGCCTCACCTACAGTGCGCGAAAGCAGAAATGATCTGTCTGAACTGAAGGTGATGATCACTGAGCTCAAGCAGAGCTCAAGCAAGAGATAAAAAATGATATAAGGAAAAGCGAGAAGGCAGGGGAAAAGGCAAATGAGAAGCTAAATGAGAAGCTGCAATAGGAGCGGCAGCAGGATAATAAAGACTTGGAGAAACGCATATGTATTTGCCTTGAGGCAGTCTTTAAAGATATGCTGGGTAAAATTGAACAGCACATTCAGGAAACCACGTCTAAACTGAGCACACTTGCTGATCAACTGGAGGATGTCAAGGAGACATTCATGACTGGGATTGAAACAGCCGAAAATCTAGCTGCCAGTGCTGAAGAAAAAGCAGCAACTGCCAACTCTGAATGCAAAAAACTCGGAGACAGACTTTCTGCTTTTGAAGATGGAAGCAGAAGGAATAATATTAGAATCGGTCTACCTGAGAATCGAGAAACTCCAAACCCAGTGAAATTTGCAGCTGAACTATTTTCTAAAATAATTGAAGAGGACTTTAAAGCAGATTCTGAGATAGCAGCGGCTTATCGCGTATGCGGATCAAATACTTTTAGACCTAGATCTTTTATTATTCGCTTCGAGAGATTATTATTTAAGCTAGAGGTGATGGCACTCCTCAGACACAAGCAAGAGATTATATATGAAAATAACTACATTCATATCTTCCCTGATTTCTCTCCTGCAACAGCTACTAAATGTGCAGCCTTCTACAACATTAAACAGCGGTTACGGCAAGCCAATGTTAAATACAGCCTCTTGTATCCTGCCAAACTGAACGTGGAATTGCACGGTCAATTCTATTTCTTCGCCAGCAAGGAAGAAGTAGAAAAGGAATTAAGAAAGCTGATCCCGACACTATTCTGAAACATAATAGTGAGTTGCAGCCTGTCATGACATGGCAAGGATAAATAACCTACTGTCTGATCTATTTGTTAAGATGCGGGTTTTTATTATTATATATCCTCTTTATTACTCGGACGGTATCTGTTTATGTTTTAATTACAGTTATAGACGTTTGTGCTTAATTTTTTTTTTAATTCTTTTTATTTTTTATCTTATTTATTTATTTTTTCTCTGCCCTAAAGGAGACTGTTTAACATCATACCCTTGGTTTATTTTAATTGTTATTATTGCATTAAGACTTACTATGCTTATTCTGGACCACTTTCTAACACCATTCCCCGGGTTCATTATCCGGGTTTATGATCTTAATACATTAAGATTGCTGATACTGAAGATTATATATATTTTAAGTTCATAGTTTGTTAATGATTATATTTTAGGCATATAGTATTTAGACTATATTGGCAATAGATATCTCTTTTTTTTAATCCTCAAACGCCGCTGCGTGGGGGCTTGTTTTGTTTTGGACGTGCTCTGTCTCTGGGTATGTCAGAGGACCGGAACTGCGTGAAGTGAGGTCCAGCCTCATGTGGGGAGGCAAAATGGGAGGGTGAGGGATTAAGGGGGGGGAGAAAGAGAGCAGGCTATATCTATATCTAATCTATTCTTTTAATCTTTATAATTATAACTACCAACGTAACAATAGGCTGCATGGCAATAACTCTTGGGGAAATAGGAAATTAAGGTTAAAGCTGTCTCACTTCCAGTTAAGACTATAGAATGACATCAAAAATTCAGAATCAATGTCTTCATGATGGGACAGTTAACTTTGTGAGCTGGAATGTGAAAGGCCTGAATCACTAATTAAAGAGAAAGAAAGTACTCTCTCACCTAACAGGTTTAAACGCTAAAACAGTTTTTTTACAGGAGACCCACTTCCTAAGCAAGGATCAGTTCTGGGTGCAAAAGGACTGGACTGGCCAAATGTTCCATTCTAGTTTTACAAAGAAAACTAGAGGTGTGGGAATTCTCATACATAGAACAGTCTCATTTGTAGCATCAGATGTAGTATTGGATCCTGAAGGGAGATATGTAATGGTCATGGGAGACTTATCTAACTGTAAAATGATTTTGATAAATGCTTATGCACCTAATGTCGATGATAAGAAATTTATACAAAATTTATTTGCATCCATTCCCAATGTGAACACTCATAAAATTATAATGGCTGGGGACTTTAATTGTGTTTTAAATCCACTCTAAGATAGGACTTCTATCACAGGGGGGAAGACATCTAACACTAAAAAGATAATTACAAAGTTTATAACTGATCACAACTTATCAGACCCCTGGAGGTTTTTAAACCCAAACTCAAGAACGTATTCTTTCTACTACAGATTTTTTTTCAAAACATGGCAGGATCTAATCAGTAATATTTTAGAATAAGCTCTTAAAGCACAGAGGAAGCAATTATTTTTGTATTTCTTTTTCTTCTCCATTCATCTCTGTTGGCTTATCAAACTCATCAATTTAGGTATGTTTACAAGCCTTAAGTTTTACTCCGTTGGCCATGCTCTCTCTCTCAGGGGTGGGGGTCAACTTGTTCTCAATCCTACTTTTTGTAAAAATTGATTGATTTGTATGGAATGATTGCAATAAAATTTAAAAAAATAAACTGTATAATGTGCACATTTTGTAAAATCTATCAATAACAGGAATCTAAGACTGAGTGGTCTCAATAAGTTATATATTTGGAGAATGCCCCACACTCAGACAATTTTGGGGATAAATATTTATTTGTCAGATTAATACCATTATTTTAAATAACACCATATTGAATAAATTTAGGAAGTGAAAATCTATTAATTTAATGTAGTCAAGTAGATAAATGGTAAGTGCAGAAGGACAAAAATAAACAGGCAAACAGACAAAAAGACAAAGAGCAGCTTTTATGGATAATGCACATGATTAATCAGTTAACAAAGTGGGAGTCAGAAACCAAGAAACTCCTCAACACAACCAACATTGAATGTAAAAAGGTTCAAATAAAGAGGTTATAGCAATATCTAGAAAACGTGTCTCTAACTAAATGATCGTTAAAATGTTATTTTTTGTCATCTATTTGTAATCCAAAGGTCTGGACTTTCTGTGAAGTGTGTCACCACCTTAAAAATAATCAAACAAAATAAAACCATGATGAGGAAAATAAAACTTAGTAAAAATAAAAAGTCTATATCAATAAGGAAACACTGCGGTGGGCTGGCGCCCTGCCCGGGGTTTGTTTCCTGCCTTGCACCCTGTGTTGGCTGGGATTGGCTTCAACAGACCACCGTGACCCTGTAGTTAGGATGTAGCGGGTTGGATAATGGATGGATGGACAATAAGGAAATAAAACAGTGCAGAAAGAAAGTAAATGATTGAAAATGTGTGTGATATCCTATATATACAGTGGTGTGAAAAACTATTTGCCCCCTTCCTGATTTCTTATTCTTTTGCATGTTTGTCACACAAAATGTTTCTGATCATCAAACACATTCAACCATTAGTCAAATATAACACAAGTAAACACAAAATGCAGTTTTTAAATGATGGTTTTTATTATTTAGGGAGAAAAAAAATCCAAACCTACATGGCCCTGTGTGAAAAAGTAATTGCCCCTTGAACCTAATAACTGGTTGGGCCACCCTTAGCAGCAATAACTGCAATCAAGCGTTTGTGATAACTTGCAATGAGTCTTTTACAGTGCTCTGGAGGAATTTTGGCCCACTCATCTTTGCAGAATTGTTGTAATTCAGCTTTATTTGAGGGTTTTCTAGCATGAACCGCCTTTTTAAGGTCATGCCATAGCATCTCAATTGGATTCAGGTCAGGACTTTGACTAGGCCACTCCAAAGTCTTCATTTTGTTTTTCTTCAGCCATTCAGAGGTGGATTTGCTGGTGTGTTTTGAGTCATTGTCCTGTTGCAGCACCCAAGATCGCTTCAGCTTGAGTTGACGAACAGATGGCCGGACATTCTCCTTCAGGATTTTTTGGTAGACATTGGTAGAATTCATGGTTCCATCTATCACAGCAAGCCTTCCAGGTCCTGAAGCAGAAAAACAACCCCAGACCATCACACTACCACCACCATATTTTACTGTTGGTATGATGTTCTTTTTCTGAAATGCTGTGTTCCTTTTACGCCAGATGTAACGGGACATTTACCTTCCAAAAAGTTCACCTTTTGTCTCATCAGTCCACAAGGTATATTCCCAAAAGTCTTGGCAATCATTGAGATGTTTCTTAGCAAAATTGAGACGAGCCCTAATGTTCTTTTGCTTAACAGTGGTTTGCGTCTTGGAAATCTACCATGCAGGCCGTTTTTGCCCAGTCTCTTTCTTATGGTGGAGTCGTGAACACTGACCTTAATTGAGGCAAGTGAGGCCTGCAGTTCTTTAGACGTTGTCCTGGGGTCTTTTGTGACCTCTTGGATGAGTCGTCTATGCACTCTTGGGGTAATATTGGTCGGCCGGCCACTCCTGGGAAGGTTTTACCACTGTTCCATGTTTTTGGCATTTGTGGATAATGGCTCTCACTGTGGTTCGCTGGAGTCCCAAAGCTTTAGAAATGGCTTTACCTTTACCAGACTGATAGATCTCAATTACTTCTGTTCTCATTTGTTCCTGAATTTCTTTGGATCTTGGCATGATGTCTAGCTTTTGAGGTGCTTTTGGTCTACTTCTCTGTGTCAGGCAGCTCCTATTTAAGTGATTTCTTGATTGAAACAGGTGTGGCAGTAATCAGGCCTGGGGTGGCTACGGAAATTGAACTCAGGTGTGATACACCACAGGTTATTTTTAACAAGGGGGCAATTACTTTTCACACAGGGCCATGTAGGTTTGGATTTTTTCTCCCTAAATAATAAAAACCATCATTTAAAAACTGCATTTTGTGTTTACTTGTGTTATATTTGACTAATGGTTAAATGTGTTTGATGATCAGAAACATTTTGTGTGACAAACATGCAAAAGAATAAGAAATCAGGAAGGGGGAAAATAGTTTTTCACACCACTGTATCTTAGATAATATTGCTTTTGCAACAATTTTTCTTACTCAACTGAAAGAATCCTAAAAATAACGCAATGAGAAAGTAATGTTTAACACAACATTAAACTATAAAGAAATCTATTTTCAATTCCAGTGTACAATGTAAGAATTTGACAAGAATTCATTAATACTGTTCTAAAATAAATAAACCAGAAAGGCCGTCACCACTGCTTTGCATTCTTTTGATGTGAAAAATATTGGATTTTAGGTTTTTCATCCACATAATTGTGTACACTGGACAGAGGATGAATGTTGAGATCTGAATATGACTGAATGTAACCTAATTTTAAACATTTATGGGCACTAATTTTATTTTTCTTGACTGAACCATGGTTTAATCATTGTGATGTAATTTATAAGCTCAAGAACACTTAATGAGAAAATGTATAATTTAATTTAAGGAATATTTTCCAATTTTCTGGGTCTTCATGCATATTTCTTTTTTCTTTTTATTCATTGTATTGTAATCGTTCCATACAAATCAATCAATTTTTACAAAAAGTAGAATTGAGAACAAGTTGACCCCCACTCCTGAGAGAGAGAGCATCGCCAACAGAGTAAAACTTAAGGCTTGTAAACATACCTAAATTGATTAGTTTGATAAGCCAATAGAGATGAATGGAGAAGAAAAAAAAAATACAGAAATAATTGCTTCCTCTGTGCTTTAAGAGCTTATTCTAAAATATTATTGATTAGATCCTGCCATGTTTTGAAATAAATCTGTACAGATCCTCTAACTGAGTATTTGATTTTTTCCAATTTTAGATAGTATAAAACATGGGTTTCCCACTGACTTAAAAGAGGAGAGTTAGGATTCTTCCAGTTTAGCAAAATAAGTCTGCGTGCCAGAAGTGTAGTGAATGCAATCACAGTTTGTTTGTCTTTCTCCACTTTAAACCCATCTGGAAGAACACCAAACACAGCTGTTAATGTGTTAGGAGGGATTGTGAGACCAAGGCTGTCTGAAAGGTAATTAAAAATTTTGGTCCAGAATGATGTTAATTTGGTGCAGGACCAAAACATGTGAGCAAGTGAGGCTGGGGCTTGGTTGCAACGTTCGCAGGTTGGATCTTGCCCTGGAAACATTTTGGAGAGTTTTAGGTGAGACAGATGTGCTTGATATATAATTTTGAGTTGAATAATTGTATGCTTTGCACATATTGAGCTTTCTTTTTTAATTTAAACTGACTATAAATGCACACATACTGTATTTATTCTGTCAGCATAGATATGACCTCCTGTCACACCTTCATAACCTTAAAGAAAGCAACTTGGACTCTGTGTTTGGAAGAGAAACTCCACGCTGCCAACTCCTGACCAAAATATCTTGCAAACTTTTGTAAGCCCTTCTTGGATTCTCTCTCATTCTAAATAAAATGTCAGGAACTAATAAAACAGGCTGGATTCTGGCAGATTGTTGCATGCTTATTAGCTTTCAAAAGTAGTATTTTCTTAAGAGAAAGTTATTTTTACACTTTTTAATTTAGTTCCCATGGATGCCTAAAATATAGGGGCTTCTCCTTAATTACTTTCACCTACTGAGCCCTAGACATTACCAGATTTAGTAATCATTAGACAAAGATGTAATTATATTACTGCATTCATAGTTACAAAGATATCCTTTAATTAGGCATAACCATAAAACGTCAACTTTGATGTTGTATAAAATGTCTAATACCATTAACATCTGAAGAATCTTCAGTACATTCATATCATGAGGCACTACTAAAGAAACAGCAGTCACTACATTTGTTATTAGTTTTTTCTGCTGCTTCTTTTACTATTTCCAAAGTTACTTAATGATTTTTTCCACTGCTTGGATAAAAAGTAGATAACATTTTTAAACAACTAGCTTTGTAAGACAAAGAATTTTTTTTTATTTATTTGTGCTAATCCTAATCATAGACATTAACTGAAGCATTTTAAATCCTTAGAATCGGTAGAGCCAGGTCCATAAAAAATATCTCTAACGTACACATGGTATAACATCTAGGTATGTTCAAGAACTGGGCAAGCAATGTAGCCCAGACTGAGGTCAGTAGGTAGGTTCTAGAATCTTCTCAATCCATTTCAGGGTTGGGGGTGCCAGAGGCAATCCCAGCAGAACTGGGCAAAATGCTGAAAATAGGCCTCAGTAGGACTTTACTCTATCATAGGGACCACTCTTACTCAAACATGCACATAAACATACAAACACACACACACACAAAACCCAAAACAATATAAAGTGAGAATTTGTAAGTGCTAATTGACATAACTTAAATATATAAAAATGTTTGTAATTATTTCCTTCAGTGCCTGAGCATGTCTGACTGTAGTAATAATCATGAAAGGGGACTTGCAAAGCTATTCAGCTTTTTAAATGTTAGGGAATAACAGAAGTGAAAGGCAAAATTTATTACAGCGAGTGACCATTATGGATATCAGGTGAATGTAACATTCTGATGGTAAATTATAGAGTGACCACATTTTCAAAGTTCCAAATCAAGACACATATGTAACATATATACCCACTCATAAAGCCTATGCTCATAATGCCTGCTTTATGTCAGCATCATAAGAGAGGGATCATGGCACACATTGTGATGATATTTTATTAATATGTATTATGGATCTGGATCTGTTCACCATCAGTAGCAGCTATCTGAGGTGAAAAAGATTAAATATATGTGAATGCACCAAAAAGGGTGTATCAAAAATCTAATATTAAAATAGATCTGTACATAATGAATGAAACCAGAAAATTTAAACTGAAAACAACATAAACAAATACTCATAATAAATTGTCTTTCTATCATCACCAGGGGAAGGTTTAAAATAAAACCATAAATAGAATACTTATATTTTGATATGAAAATGAATATGGCACATATTTAAACATTGTCATAACATAAACAAAGAGCAAAGAATGTCCAGAAGCTTTTTTATTTAATTGTTTTCCTAGTCCCATTTAATCAAATTCCAGAATGCTGGGAGCTAAAGACTGTTTTAAAAAGCATAAGACAGGTTTCTGCTCTCCTCTCAATGTACTACTATGGCACTCGGTACGGCTTCTTCCCATAAAAAAATGACACCAGAGATTTTGGGAGCCTTTGGAGCCAGCAACAACAGGATTCAGTGTCTTTTTTATTAATAATAATAATAATAATAATAATAATAATAGATTTTATTTATATTGCACTTCATATTTTAGAAATCTCAAAGTGCTACAGAGGCAGCCAGTGAAGGGTTTTCAGGATTGGGGTGATATGGTCATGCTTTCGCACCCTCATCAGGATCCTGGCAGCACAATTCTGAATATACTGGAGTCTCTGAATACTCTTGCCAGGAATCCCAATGAGGAGCGCATTACAGTAATCTAGCCTGGAGGAGACAAAGGCATGGACGAGCTTCTCTGCATCTTCCAGGGTGAGAGTTGGTCGGAGTTTAGCGATATTCTTGAGGTGGTAGAAGGAAGACTTACAGAGGTGTTTGATGTGGGTGTCAAAAGTGAGATGAGGGTCCATTTTAACACCCAAATTGGTGACAGATGTGGAAAGGGGAATGTTTTGGCCAGCGAAAGTGATACTGGTGATGGTAGGAGAGCGGAGATGGAGTGATGTGCCAGCTAAGATGGCTTCTGTTTTGGATCTGTTTAGCTGAAGAAAATTGAGCCTCATCCACGCCTCTATCTCCTCCAGGCAGGTAGTCAATGTACTGTAGATATTGGCAGAGGAGCAGTAGAGGAGGTGGGAGTAGTCCTGAGGTAAAGCTGAGTGTCATCAGCATAGCAATGAAAAGATAAACCATGTCTGCTAATGACATTTCCAAGAGGGAGCATGTAGATGGTAAAAAGGATGGGGCCCTAGCACAGGTGACATTGTGGGTATGAGAGTTTGCGGTGCCCAGGGCGACATGCTCAGTTCTGCCGGTCAGATAAGATGTGAACCAATTGTGAACATTTCCTGAGAGTCCAATGGTGTATTTCAGGCGGTGAAGGAGAATGTTGTGGTCTATTGTGTCAAAAGCAGCTGTCAGGTCAAGGAGGATGAGTAAAGAAGGGCAACCAGTATCTGCTGTTATCAGAAGATCATTGGTGACCCTGGCCAGGGCTGTTTCGGTGCTATGGTCAGGGCGGAAACCAGACTGAAACTTTTCAAACAGATTATTCAGTTTGAGGTGATCATGAAGTTGTGTTGCAACTATTTTTTCCAGAACTTTAGAGAGAAATGGAAGATTGGAGATGGGCCTATAATTGAAGAGAACTTCAGAATCCAGGGTGGGTTTTTTCAGTAGAGGTCTGATGACAGCAGTTTTTAGTGAAGAAGGAATATGGCCTGCCAAGAGGGACTGGTTTATGATCCTGGTGATAAGTGGCGAGACGGCAGAGACGTTGGCCCTCAGCAAAGCTGAGGGGAAAAGGTCCAGGGAACTGGTATACAGTTTCATTTTCCTGATGACGTCCTCCACCTCTTCCCGTGTGGCAACAGAGAAGGAGCAAAGGGGCTGGACAGTCTCAGACAGTAGGTCGACAGTTGGGGGCAGGATATCCGTGGTGGAGAGGTGTAAGCGGATGTTATCAACTTTTTGTTTGAAGAAATTGACGTGCATACTGCACCTCTCATCGGTGGCCTCAGAGTAGGCAGGTGAAGGAGGTTTGAGAGGTGATTTATAGTTGAAAAAAGTTTTTTGGGGTTCCTGGAACTGTTGCTGATGATGGTGGAATAGAACCTGGACCGTGCAACCTTCAGAGCTTCTGCATATGCCCTCTTGTGTTCCCTGTAAGCCTGTTTGTGGACAGTCAGCCCAGAGGCCTTGAGCCGCCACTCAAGGACACGCCCAGTCGTCTTCATTTTTCACAGTTCGCAGGTGTACCAAGGTGCTGAGCACGAGAATGAGACGGACCTGGATGTTAAGGGGGAGTGGAAGTCCAGGAGACTGCTCAGAGACTGGTTGTAAAAATCCACAAGGTCAGCAACAGAGAGGGAGCTGATAGGGTCAGAGGAGATAAGTTTAAGGTCCAGGGCCAAGGCATCATTGATGTTCTTCAGATTTCTGAAATGGATCTGTCGTTTTAGTTATGGTATGGGGGGAAAGAAAGGACAGCTCCATTGACACTACTTTGTGGTCTAAAATACCAAGATCATATACCTGTAGGTTACTGATTAAGGCAGAATTTGAAATTACCATTTATTAGATTTCTTAACGTGTAATTATGATATTGTGGAATGTGAAGGAGTGAGAAAACAACTATTTGGACTAGCTCATCAGAATTGTAACTTTGTCTGTTATAACTGACCATGGACCCCCAGATGCCCTTTTCTCTAGCAGTGATGCTGACTTGAATTTTGGATTTCTCAGTTATGATGTGAATTAACTTTATATTGTGATGGTTTATTTTTTATGTATCTGATTGAAATTACTGTTTTATTGTCTATTTAATGTAATTTGTGTACTTATGCTATATATGTAATGTGTTGTATTACAATTGCAAATACATCCAAATGTCCTGAGACTATACTCAGCAAAGTACACAATAACTTATAAAAATTTTAAAATTACACATGAATAAATAGGAAACATGTGGTAGATCATTTTTACAGTATGGATACCAGGGCATGTGGAAAAGCATTAGAACTATTACTGCCCACAAAGACAGCCCTGTCTCTCCCCACAGTGATGTCACATTGGCCAATTATCTCAACACATTTTTTGTTCGCTTTGAATATAGAAACTCTACTACACCTGGAAAGATTATAGCCACAGAGGATGCCAAGTTCTCCCTTCAGACAAAGAATGTATGATGTTCGGCGCACACTGCTGAAGAAAATCAACATCAGTAATATGAATGACTAATGTCCAATTGCTCTGAAGCTAATAATAATGAAGTGTTTTAAGGACTGGTTCTCTCTTACATTAAAATCAAGATCCCTGCCTCCCTAGACTTATACAGTATCAGTTTGTTTGCAGAGCTAAAACATCTACTGTGGATGCTACCTCTCTAACTCTATACACAGCCCTGACTCATCTAAAGGGACAGGGTACATATGTGAGGATGTTATTTGCAGACTATAGCTTTACTTTCAATACTGTTGTCCCCACCCAGCTCATCCATAAATTGCACCAGCTGGGCCTCAGCGTACCACTATGTAATTGGATCCTCAGCTTCCTGAGCGCCATCAGGTGGTACAGCTAGGCCTGCATTGCTCCTCCATCATAACTCTTAACACAGGCGCACAGGTTGTGTACTGAGCCCCATCCTCTACTCCCTAACTTCCAACAATGACCAATCAGCCTACAGAGACGAGGTGAAAAACCTGGTGAAATGGTGCTCAGTGAACAACCTATCCCTCAACACAGGGAAGGCCAAGAAACTCGTCATCAACTTCAGACGATCGTGTGATGAGGATCATGCTTCAATTTTCATCAATGGAGACAGGTTGGAGTGTAATCAAGCTTTAGGCTCCTGGGAATATAGATCTCCGGGGACATTTCATGGACATCTAACACCACAACACTGCTGAAGGCATAGCAATGGCTGTTTTTCTTAAACATGTTGGAAAAAAGTTGGCCTCCCTTGATAAATGCTGCTGACCTACTACTGCTGCACCACTGAGTGTATTTTAACCCATTGTACTTGTGTGTTTTGTTGAGGAGTGTGACTCTTATTGTACTATTGTACTAAAGAAATTCAATTCAATTCAATAGTATTCCTAGGTCTTATTACTATGTCTATTACTATATTAACATGTCTTACTTAAGCTAATTCTTATCATTCCAAATTGAAGTTATTTTACTAGTGCACATTGGACAGATGAATAACCAGTTTACTGATGCTTTGTAAAAGTTTTCAAAACCAAAATAAGCCTTTGCTAAGGTCTTGTTACATAAGAGTAAATGAGTAATAAAATAATTTTTGCAGTACCTAAACTAAAGTGTATCCTATAATTCAGGATAATGCAAAATATAGTAAAGGAAAATCCTAAAAAAATTAAATTATCCAAGTACTGTATATAAAAGTAGATTGACAAAAACTTCTGATAAAGTTAGAATTAGAATGGTAAGTACATATAGAAAGCAATAAATCAAAAATGCTGGGCATGAGTATCAGTATTACAAGTACAAAGAGAGATTTGGGATTTTTAGATGTGTTCCTCCAGAAGTTCATTTTAATCACTGAACAGTAAATATTATCTTTGAAAATGTTGAACTACTTACAGTGTTAATTATAATAGGCACACTAATTTTGTACAGCACTGAATTAGCTTATTTATTTAAATTTGGCTTTTCTGCCTGTTAAGAACAAATAGTGAAAATGTTTCTGCTTCAAGTGCAGTGTTTAATTCAAAGATGACTTCTGATATATGTGGAAAAAACAACGAATGATGATTGGCATCACAGCCATCATCTTTGGGACTTTCCTTAATGTAGGTAACCATAGGTATAATGAAAGGATGATGGCTGTGATGGTGATCATCATTGTTTTTTTCCGCTGATTACAGATGTTGTCTTTGAATTAAACAAATGTAAAACAAAACAAATGAAATTGAAATAGAACAATTATCAGTGTCATGGCCCTGAGAGATGCTATCTAAGACCAAGAAAAATAACTCTGGTTCCTCCCACAGAATCGAATGAAACCGTCCATAAATCCCCACTTCCATTCCTCGGTCCCTCTGCTCAGGGCACCACCAATTCTCTTCCTTTTATTGTCAATCATATCCACCAAAGGCAGTACTCCACATTGCTCTCCATCCTCCCCATTACATTAGACTCAACAATCCTTTTTCCTCCAGGATTCACCCCAGCTGGAATGCCACAATTTTGTTTTTATTAATGATTAAATGTAAGAAAAGCAACTCAAAAAAAAAAAAATAAATATATATATATATATATATATATATATATATATATATATATATATATATATATATATATATATATATATATACACAGTATATGGCAATTATTTTCCCTGAAATAAAATAAAATAACAATAAAAAAGTAGCGGGGGGGGGGCATCTGTGTGGCATGTTTCAGCTGAATGCCAGTTTGGGTCACGGTCATAGTGAATGCAGCTGGCTTATTATTTATCATCACTGTGTAGCAGCTGGAGGCGTTGCACCTTTGTAAGAATGCAATTCACATGCACTGCAGTATGAGAGGAGGTGGGCAGATGAGTGGAGAAGCAACAGTTATGTAAATATTTGAAGCATGTTCAATAATAAATTTCAGGAGTTTTTGTTAGCATTGAGAAAACATTCTCTAGAGTGTTTTATTTCCTTGCAGGGTGTAACAGTGGTGACCCTAAAGCTCTTGGACGATTCCTGAGTTACGTTAGACATGTCTGCCAACGTGGTGGTGTTAATAATAATAATACATTTTATTTATATAGCACCTTTCCCATGCTCAAAGTTAAAGTTATCAGATTTTTGAGAAATGCAAGCCTTGCTATGGTAGAGGCACAGTTCTATTATGGGACATTACGTCAAATGAGGCGAGGTACTACTATGTTGTTGCACTCTCATTGCCTCCACAGCATCCAGGTTGGTGAGTCTGCTTGAAAATCCCCCGGACATGAACAAGAATGTAACCTTAAAGGCATACTTTTTAGAGACATACGGCCTCACAGAGTCATACATGGAGCAGTAACTACGATCATTGCTGAGCCTCAGAGACACAATCGATGAACCACATGTTAGCTCTGCCAAGGCAGTTGTAAGCCCTATTTTATAGTTAGAGAACTGTTTCTGCAACAGATGCAGGAACAAGTGTACACTACCCTAACCAATGTGCCTGTTGTTGAGTACTGAGAGTTAGCTAAGATGGCTGACAGCCTACACTCCGCTTTGTAGAACTATTATATCTTTCTCTGGCCCCCTTAGCAAGACTGCAGCTTGCACTGCGCTTCCTCCTCCACAATCACAACATCCGTGATCCCAATAACTGACTTCTGTTTTTACCATGCCTAATTTGGTTAGAAAGCAAAGAAATGTAAGTTTAGCTCACCTGGGTCAGGGTCATCTCATCAGCCCCCAACAGACCACCTATTCTGCATAAAATTTGTCCAGTCCAGCTGCCATTTTCTGTGATACTGGTACACAAGTGAGAGTGCCATCTGTATCACCTATTGATGTGGCTTCAGGGATAGAAGGGCCTGTTCTGGAGGCTGCTAACGGCACTGGGATTCCCTCCTATGGAACACAGCATACCATCTCATCTTTCAGTGGAAGGCATTTCAGTTAGACGTTTGTCTTTGCCAAGGTAGCCAGACCACTGCAAATGGGCTGTTGGCTGATGTTAAGAACTGTCACCTCATAGATGCAAAGGACTTTGCCACCCTTCCCTGCACACTCAGCAATGTCACTACCTCTGCCCTACAAAACATGATGGCCACGACTTCAGACTTTGCCCACCTTCACAACGAATACCCCTAGCTATCCAAACCCACTTTTTGCACAGCAGAAACCAAGCATGACATGGAACACTACATATCTATTTTTCGTACACCAGTCCACTCCCACACATGTTGGCTGGCCCCTGACAAGCTGGCTATTACAAAGGCTGATTTTGCCAACATGAAACAGATAGGAATCGTGCGCAGATCAAACAGCCCATGGGCATCACCCCTCCACTGCCTGAATGATCACACTGTCCAAGACCACTTCCCAATTCCACACGTACAGGATTTTTTGGCACGGCTCTCTGGGAAAGCAATCTTTTCAAAGGTGGACCAGGTCCGCAGCTACCACCAAGTACCTGTGTACCCAGGGGACATCCCCAAAACAGCAGTCATCACCCTGTTTGGATTTTTTGAATTCCTGCATACACCATTCAGCCTTAAAAACACTGCACAAACCAGAGGTTAATGGACTCTGTCCTCAGCGATTTGGATTTCCTTTTTGACTTCCTAGAGGACATCGTGATTCCCTGCTCTAAGCTGAACACCTTGCCCATTTCTGAGCCTTGTTTGTGTGCCTGAGCCTGCATGTGTTGATTATCAATCCCACTAAGTGACTACTGAATGAATTCCTGGGGCATCGCATTTCAAAAAAAGGGTTGTGACTCCTTTCCCTTCCAAAGTCTCTGCTGTCACCAATTTTCCAAAACCCTGCACTGTACATGCCCTCCAGATGTTATTGGGGTTGGTCAATTTCTACCATTGCTTCATTCCTCGGGCAGCAATTATTATGCAACCTTCATATGAGGCACTACAGGGCAGTACATAAAGATAAGAACAATGTGGTGGCTGACTGTCCCTCTCAGCCTGTACTAGCAACCATACACATTAGAATTGACTACGACCAGCTAGCGGCTGACCAAGCTAAAGACCCTGAGGTCCAGGCTCTTCACTCGGCAGAAACCAGCCTTCTATTGTTAGAGGTGCAGTTGGACATCAGTGCCACTAAGCTCCTGTGTGACACCAGTAAAAGTTACCCACGCCCAATTGTCCCCAGGCACTGGAGACGGCACATTTTTGACACCTCACATTCAAAGCAAAGGGTTTCCCAACATTTGGTGGTGAGCAAAAAAGATGTTCGGAGCTGGGCAGAAGATTGTGTTCCATGTCAGAAGGCTAAAATATATTGCCATGTTAAAGCCCCACTGACACCTATCCCTTGCCTGTTCGCAATTTTAACCATGTTTACATGGAACTGGTAGGCCCTCTTCCTCCTTCTGAGGGTTTTACACGCCTGCTCACTGTTGTAAACAGGACTATAAGGTGGCTTGAAGGTGCTGCTTGGATGTCTACGACTGCAGCAGAAGTAGCCATTGCTTTTATCAGGACTTGGGTTGCGGGGTTCGGCACACCCTCCTACATCACTTCCAACCAAGGCACACAGTTCACTTCACAGCTTTGATATTCAATGGCACAAGACCTTGGGACGACACACCATATCACTGCCTACCATACCCAAGGTAACAGCCTTTGCAAGCAATTTCACTGGTTGCTAAAGTCAGCTCTTGAGGCCTCAGTTACCAACCTCAACTGGGTCGACCACCTGCCAGGGGTGCTGTTGGGTCTACATACCACTCTAAAAGAGGATCTGCAGGTCTCGTCTGCTGAACTGGTGTTTGGTCAGCTTCTCCGTGTGCCAGGGGATTTTATCCCTTAGAGTTCTATTCCTGGGACTGCATCTTGACACTAATCACTGCTCCCGGACACAGCAGTAAACTTCTAGTCGGTTCGTCCTGCCCAGCATAGCTCATGCCACCTGCAATCAGCAATGTTTGTGTTTGTCTGGCATGAGGCACTCCAGAGCCCAAAGAAACCACTGCCTTTTCTGAGTCCTGCAACTTGGAGACAAAATGATTGTGCTTGATATTGGTGGCAAACAGCAGACAATTGCCTCAAGCTTGCACACACATATTCCTTCCAGGTTTTCGACTCATTTCTGGTCCTTGTTGGTGACCTTGCCCCTGCTTCCCCTAACAAACCTGTACCTACAGGGCATGCAGATGTTAGTTCTCCAGGTCCAGTCACAACTCTGCCTACCTGCACTCGGACTGGGCGCATAGTACGTACTTCAACCAGGTTAACATTGCACATGCATGTGAATTCTAGGGTGGGTGCTTCAACATCATTATAGTTCAAAATATGTTAAACTGGTGGAGTTGAAAGGACAACTGCTGTTGGATAGCTCTTGGCGGAGTCTGGATCCCCAACAAGCCGCCTCCACCGAATTTTGACATGGACTCTGTCAGCAAGCAAGTTTAGTGGTAAGCGAGGTAATCACTAAGAAGCTGAAACCTCATTCTGAAGGAGAATTTGTGAAGGAGTGCCTTGTTGCTGCTGCAGAACTACTAGCACCAAGTAAAATTGTTCCAAAGTGTCAGTTTGTCTTGAAGAACCGTCGTGAAGCGAATTAAAAACTCACTGAAGGACAACGCAAGAAATTTCCAGTTTTTATCTCTGGCCTGCCACAAAATAATGGACATAACAAATACTGCCTGTAAGAGCCAATCTTAGAAAGTAAGGCTTTATGTTGAATTCATATTAGTGTTTGCTTAGTCATAGTCATAGACAATGGTATAGCCTTTTACCTCCTGTAAGTTAATATAGATAGAACTTTCTTGCTATAACTAACATACAGTGTGTTAATTGAATCAGTTGTTGTTTAGAATAGGTCCCAGTACTTAAAAGACCAATTTTCAACACAGAAATGGGATAGGCATACAGTTTTCTGACCATTTTGAAATGGTTAAGAAACGTTTGGAAGTAATTTTGTAATGATTAGAAATGTAACGATAGAAATGTAACAAGATTTAAGCTTTGAATAGAATTCTCTTAAACAAGAACTTTTCTGATTTTTTGCTATTTCAATTTTCTCTATTTTGTGTGAACTGTTTTACTTTGAATTTTAACTAAAACTTTTAAAAACGAAGATATTTTGTCTGTGGAATCATTTCAATGAATCAAGCTTTTGTTGAATCCCATTTTTTATGTTAGAGCTGCCGAACTTAGCCCAATTAGCCATTTTTGTGCAAGGGATTAGAGCTGAGTTTGATATGAGGGTGGAATTGCTGTCATTGCAAGTCATGGCACTACTAAAGGTGAGGATTTGTTTGTGCAAGTTGTTTTAGCTATTAGCCAATTTAAACTACCATTTGAAAAATTAAATGGCCTTGCCTCAGATGGAGCTTCTGCCATGGCTAGCCTGCAAAAGGAATTAATAGCATTGGTTAAAAAAGAAATGAGTTGTCTCAGTCTTGATCCAAGTGATCCAGTTGCAGTGGAACCTCGGTTCATGACCATTATTCGTTCCAAAACTCTGGTTGTAAACCGATTTGGTCCTGAACCGAAGTAATTTCCCCCTATGGACTGTATGTAATTACAATTAATCCGTTCCAGACCATACGAACTGTATGTAAATATATTTTTCTTAAAGATTTTTAAGCACAAATACAATTAATTGTACCATAGAATGCACAGTGTAATAGTAAACTAAATGTAAAAACATTAAATAACACTAAGAAAACCTTGAACAGAGAAGAGTAACACTGCAAGAGTTTGCGCTATAGCGCTACGAACCGCTCACTAAAAACACTTTTTTTAATGAGTTTTAAGCACAGGGAAAAAAATTAACATTTGAAAAATATATAATTTAATGAACCACTACGAAAACTAACATTGCAACAATGCACGCTACAAACCGATCGCTGTAAGCAGAAGTGAAGGAGAGGTTAAAACACAATAGATAGAAAGTCTTCATTAAATACAACAAGGTTAAAACAATGCTTGGATCTGTCTCTTTAAGAACAAGCCTTATGCATCCAGCCGTCTGTCTCACGTGCGTCTCTCCCTCTCTCGTGTGTGTGTCTCTCTCTCGCGCGCCTGTGTGTGTGTGTGTCTCTCTCTCGCGCGCCTGTGTGTGTGTGTCTCTCTCGCCCGCCTGTGTGTGTGTGTGTCTCTCTCGTGCACCTGTGTGTGTGCCTCTCTCTCGCTCGCTTGTGTGTGTGTGTCTCTCTTGCACGCCCATGTGTGTGTGTCTCTCTCGTGTGTATGTGTCGCGCTCGCTCTCTGGCTCGCTCGTTGCACAGGGAGAGACTGAACACATGCGGAAATCATCGGCGCGCACAAACCGAAAGGGAAACTGGCTTGTTTGTATACCGAGTGTGTGGTTGTGAACAGAGGCAAAAGTTTGGCGAACTTTTTGGTTGTAAACCGATTTGTATGTGTTCCGAGACGTTCGTGAACTGAGGTTCCACTGTATATGCCACTGTATCGTACATGAAAAAAGCCTGTATGCCCATTCCCTGAAGCTCAACAGCATAATGTCAACTGTTGTTTCCATCACAGATTTCATCAAAAGCAAAGGTCTAAACAGCTGCTAGTTCAAACAGCTACAAAGTGAATTTGAGTCGGAGTATGGAGATCTGGTCTACCATTGTGAGTCATGCAGATATGCTACACTGAGGAAAGAAGTAAAGGAGTTCATGGAGATGAAGGGAAAGCCTACCATGGAACTCAGTGATAGAAAGTGGCTATGTGGTTTGGCCTTCAAAGTGGACATTAGAAAGTACCTTTCAGAGCTGAATGTCAATCTCCAAGGTCCCAATCAGCTTCTCAGTGCTCAGTTTTCAAATGTGAAATCATTTGAAGTGAAATTAAAGCTGTGCCAAGTGCAGCTGGAAAAGGGTAAGTCTGTGCATTTTCCTACTCAGCAAGAACAAAAGCCTGCTATGACATCTGAATATGCTGGAGAGTGTGCAAAACTCCGTCAGGCATTTGGTAAGTGGTTTCAGGACATAAAAAGTAAACAAAAGGAACTGAACATATTTGCTATGTCATTTAATGAGGAACCAGCTGATGTAACTGACAACATGCAACATGAAATCATTGAGCTGCAAAGCAACGACAAGCTAGGTACAAAAACCTCCATCTGCTTGAGTTATATAACCTGTACATACATCCTGAGGATTTTCCCATTCTGAGGAGACATGCTCTGAAATTTGCATCTCTGTTTGTGGTAACCTACTTCTGTGAGCAGTTCTTTTCAAAACCAACCGACTGACCAAGACCCTGGAAAATCAGCTACAAGTAGCATCATCATCAGGACCATCTGACATCAGATGCCTCACCAAAGAAAAGCAGTTCCAGCCACCACATTAAAGAGGTTAGTGTGATATGTGTTCAGCAATTTAGTGTGGCCTTTGAAGGATGTTATACAAAATTAAATCACCCTTCATAGGAAAAAAGTTCCACACCCTGCTCTAATTCATTTTTTGCTTAAGTCTGAAAAAAGTCTTAGCATGAATAATTTTATGAGATTAATCTTCTCAGTGATCAACATCAAAAGCTTACTGTTTGATATGACAACTTACTTGTATTCTTGTTTTGTTGACCTGTGAAAAATATCAAAGCAAAAAATTAAGTCAGGAATAAATATTCTAACTAAAAGACAAAGCATTTAAATTATTATTATTATTATTAATATTACAAACTGTGGAGACAGTGTTGCATTGCATTTTGAGTAGAGTGTTGGGCATTAACCACAAATCCCTGCATTTTATTCACTGTGTGAACATCAGCACATCATCTACCTTGCCTGGGCTCAAATTGTAAAAATAAAAAGTAAAACAAACAATTGTAATATAGCCTGATGCTGGTAGTCATTTTGGACAAAGACATCAGCCAAATATACAGTAACCAGTAACGGCGGACTGCATGATAACGTGCAGTGAATACACTTGACTTATAGTTTTCATACTCTTTCTCATTCATTTGCTCAGAGGTTGATCTGCTTGCTGTTTCATGAGCAGCTCTTCTTTTCTCCACTCTAGTGGCCCACTTGTTCTCTTCTTCCATCAGCAACTTTTCGCATTAAAACTGATTAAGTCAGTTTTTGTGTTGCAAGTACTTTTTTCTTAATTTTTCACTTAAGCTTGCAGTTAAGTGTTCAATCTGCCTCAAAAATGATTTAAGATATGAAGAGGTGGGGATGAGAACGGCACCCGTACACATGCACCGCACGGCTGCCCTGCTGGCCACTGCCACTGCCACTGCCGAGATTCGATTCTACAATAAAATAAAAATAAAAAGAGTAATAAAAATCATCACCCCAAAAGTGGACAGTAGAGGTCACGTAGTACATGTGTACCAAATTTCTGGTCAATAGGTCAAATGGTTTGCGAGCTACAGGTGATTTAAAATCCTGGACTGTCAAACGGAGAGCCATCATAACATATTATATAAGAAGATAGTTGTATATATTAACACTGCAAAAATTTTCTACACTGTAATCTATTTTAGTAATTTTTTCAGTAGATTACAAAAAATGTATATAGGTCAATTGACACTTTTTTTGATTGTAACGGGAAATTCTATTGTTACATCTAAAAACACTGACACAACAAACAATGTTATTGTTCTTATTCCTACACACACTTTTATACAGTATGTACATGTAGGTGACGAGTTAAAAAAATTAATGAACCAGTTTTGGGTCTATAAAATGTGGGTGCCACAATCCATCTCTAAGCTTACAAACAATGTTAAGATGAGAGGTAACCTTAAGTACCTGTTAAATATCCATGTAAACATAAGAGATAATAGGCAAACTCTGTTATGAATGTATTGGACCAGGGAACTGAATTCAACAACACTAAACACATACAGATTATTTTATAGGTACTTGATGATACATGTGCTATGTTATAAAATATCATACTTACTGATAAAAATGGTAAGTGTCAGCAGTATTACAGAGATCAGCAAAGTAATACAAATTATGATTAAACATTTCCTTGAACACCTCCTTGGAAAACCTATAGTAAAAATATTCATATTTGTACTTAGTTTCAAATTTCATTTATTTTACCATTATTATAAATGTGGTTCTGTAAATACAATAATACTAATATAGATCAGATTAGTTGATTTTCAGTTTATTCATGTCTTTATGATAATTTATAATTAAACCACAAACATTAAATTAATTTTCCTACATAGTAGACAATGATAAGTACATGCAGTACATCATTTCAACTAAGAATCTAAATACAAATAAAGTTTTGTTTAAGCTGTAGCCTTTATCATTACAAATTATAATCAATTTATTTCTGAACTGTCTTCAATACAGAGTCATGGGCCATCAAGCCCGAGCCTGCACCAGAAGCATGAGGCCAGGGCAGGAAACTACTATACATCACACATACACCAGATCAATTTGTACCTAAGAAAATAATGTAAAATGTGAACCTTTGAGATATGGGAATATACCACAGTATGTGGAGAAACGTCTTACAAATGCATGGAGAATATGTACACATGGACAGTAATCAATCAAGAAGTCAAATTAAGGACCTGGAGCTGTAATGCACAATCATTAATAGTTGTGAAACCATACAACCCCAGAGTCATTTCTTGTTAAACCTGCAATTCAGAACAGGAAAGGTCAGTTTATTTCAACAGGTTAGAACATGTGTAAGTCTGAATCAGCTAATTTAAATGCATTTATTGTTTTTAATAATATTGTACATAGACACTAAATTATTTGTGCATGGTGCTTAAGATTTTGACATACAAGAAGTGCTGAGACAACTGAAAAGGGCCACAACTGTCAATAAGAATACATTATTTATATCATGAATGCTGATTTTTTTTCTTATATATATTTTAGCGATTTTCATTATTGCATTAAAATTCATAATGTATATATCAGTGAGGTATACAGGGGCTTTGTAATTTCTGCAATTCTGAGAATATTCTGGTAGGTGGAGGGCTGGTGAAACCACAGTGCTCCAAAGTAAAAGTCATCTTGGAATGGCCCCGTCCGATAGTCACAAAACAGGTGTAAGCTTTCTTGGGATTAGCGAGTTACTACTGCCGGTTTGTGACAAGTGACAAGTTGTGCCAGAGGACAACGGCAGCGTACTAACCTCTCTCTCTTTATTTCTTCAGAAAGACAGAGGCTCCGCCGCCATAATACTGCCCAGATGATCGAAAGAGCCGCAGTAATTCCAGGTTCCTTTTTTCCCTCTGGTGCCCCGGTGAGGACATCAGCTACCCATCCAGCACCACGATTTTCCCAGCATCCCACCGTTTCATTTCTGGTTCGCCCCTTTTATTATTTTCAGTAATGTTCTGAACTTTTTTTAATTTACCCATTAATTTATGAATTTAACTTGAACTGCTTGCTGTTACTGAATATTTTTACTTCAATTGAATACACACAGTTTTTTATCATAAAAAATGTTTAGAAATAAATTGGAAAAACAAAAACAGTAAAAAATAATAATAATATCATAGGGACCTGGGTATTTAATGCTACGTTAGTCAAAACAGATTACCTGTATATACCACCTCCCTTCAATTAATTCTTCATTGATTCATGATGTAAAAATATTTTCAATAGTCATTTCAGTATCTCCAGCAAGTGTTGATTTGGATTCAGACATGGGACCTCATGTATAACGGTATGTATGCACAAAAATGTTGCATTCGCCCGTTTCCACGCTCACATAGCATTGTATAAAAACTAATCTTGGCGTAAAGCCACACACATTTTCACACCAGCTAAATCCTTGGTGTACGCAAGTTCTCCAATTGGTTTTGCAAACTGGCAACACCCAGCGTCAAAGCAGTGCTTTTGTTCCAGTGTGGTTTCCCATTCTTTTTTAGATCCACATCCCTGATGCGGCTTTATGACATACACTGAAATTAACTGCATTTCGTTTATTAGTTTAGGGCATCTGATTGTAATTAACCTGTAATAATATAATGGTCCACAGAATGGCCAGACTATTCCAAATACCATAGCTGCTTTCGCATTGTTCCTCTCAATGCACCACTCATAGTATTTATCCCACTGTATCTGAGTGTGGAATCACAGCCCTACAGCAACTGCTTGGAAAGAGAATTATCGGGATACAGCATCAAGGACACGCTGCCTCAGCCATGCTATTTGAACTGCAACCAAATGCTTCAGAGCCTTTCCTGTAGGGACATTGCGGTTCAGAAACAGTTTCATCCCAAGAACTATAAACGCACTCAATCAGTCCATCAAGTGCTCCTTGCAGAACTGTTTATACTTATAAGTACAATTACCTCACTGTAAACTTGTGATACAGTTATAATATTGCACAACCTGAGCCACTTTATAAAGCACATATTTACATATGATGACGATATAATTTTTAAGATGAAATGCAGCAAAATGTTTATTACATTATACAGATAAAGTTTTAACATCATTTAAATAATCTATATTGTTAATAATTAAACTTGTGAGGACATAGTGTTGCCGCGCTAGCAATGAACTGGCGCCCTGTTCAGGGATTGTTCCTGCGTTGTATTTTTGCTGGGGTTGGCACAACACTGAATGGACAGATGAATAGAATAATTAAACATGTACTATGAAAATATTTCAATGTTCCTTAAAAGTTTTGAAGAATCGGTGTTCTAAGCTTAGATGGCATCTATTACAGAGCTCATTGTGTGGTGATTGGGTACTTGAAGAAAGAAAAGACAGGACAGGAATTGGGAGTTAGTATGTTTGAGGGAGACAGTACTGCTGCAGTAATTTATTTCATTGAAGAATACAACGCAAGGTAGGAACAATCCCCGAACTAGCTAGCTCTGCGCCACCGTGCAAATACAAACTGTTCTACAAGTACAAGGACCACTTGATGGACAGATTGAGTGTGTTTATAGTTCTTGGGATGAAACTGTTTCTGAACCGCAATGTCCCTACAGGAAAGGCTCTGAAGCGTTTGCAGTATGAGAGCAGTTCAACAGAGTGCGCATGGCTAAGGCAGTGTGTGCTTGATGCTGTATACCGATAATTCTCTTTCCAATCAGCTGCTGTAGAGCTGTGATTCCACACTCAGATACAGTGATATAAATGCTCCGAGTGGTGCAGTGAGAGTAATATGGAACGGGAGCAGCTGAAAGAAGACGAAGAAGGTGCAGTGAGAGTACCAATGCTAACGCAGCTAATAGTTTGGCCATTCCATGGACCATTATATTGTTACAGGTTAATTACAATCAGATGCCTTAAACTAATAAAGAATATGTGGTTAATTTCAGTGTATTTAATTTGATTTCAGCTGCATCAGGGATGTGCATCTAAAAAAGAAAGGGAAACCACACTTGAACAAAAGCATTGCTTTGATGCTGGGTGCCACCGGTATGCAAAACAGAGCGGAGAACTTGCATTCACCAGGGTTTTAGCTAACCTGAAATTGTGCGTGGCTTTATGCCAAGTTTAGGTTTTATACAACGTGATTTGAGCATGGAAATGGCATTACTCAACATTTTTGTGCTTACGCACCATTTATACATGAGGCCCCAGGAATTAAAATGCATCATCATTGTGTGCTTTAATTTTTTTTGCACTGCACTGCTCCTATTAACCTGTAGTTAGAATGGGAATAGGAACACTAAAATAATATTCCACACTGCCATAAAGAAAATTTGAATTTTATAATGATGCCAATGACACGACAGTCTCATGAAGGGGACACAGCTTAACACACGCTGCTAACTTTCTGCTCACTTTTTAAACCTGCATAGGTGTCAGAGCTCACTGGCTAAACTTTCATGCCTTCCCTGACTGCTGCCTCCATCCTACACAATACTTTTGTTTTTCTGCTGACCTTGATTGTTGTGTGTGGAGAGAATGCACATTTGCATTTTCACTCTTGATAAATGTGCTGATTATAGAGAATTGTTAAGTAGTTTCTGTAATTTAATCATGGAAAATGTCTGCAGCAACTAATTCTGCACTTAGAAAATTTTTATTCTTTCAATTTCAGAAATACATAACCATTTTGTGCACAATTTAACAACTATACTTAAGCCAAGTGAATAGTGAGAAACTTCTGTTGTTATTGAAATTCTATGCAGTGTCAAATTCTGTACTTTGTAACTACTAGTTACTACTTATGCATAGAAATGGAACATTGTTTAATGTTGTGATTAAGAAACTCAGGCACTGCTAAATATAACTTTTGTCTCAGACAGTGCAATAGCACTAGCACAAATTTGCTTTTGTTAATAAATGTAAGTTCAATTAAAAAGTACCTTTGTCAAGATTGTATCAAAAGTACAAGAGGGTATATATCATAGTCTGTTTAGGGGATATATTCTTGTGGTTATCTAGGGGACTATGGAACAGAAAAGATTGAAACAACAGAAATACAGTATTCTGATATGTTCGTTAGAAGATGATAAAACATTATAAGCTAACTTATACATTGAAAATGCCAAAAGTTTATACTTTTTTGATATTTAACCTATTCTTCTCCATTGCATTTATTTTTCATGGATTTCTTTTAACATGTCTAATGTTGCTGTAACCTTAGCTAGATTATAGTTTACATTAACCTGATATTTTTGTTACAAAATGGTAAAACATACCATATATTGTTCATTGAAAACATTAGGAATAAATATTATTTCACATTTAAATTATTATGCCATTCATCACTATTGTTTTTTTTTTTTTTGTCAACTAAAGGCAAAAGAAAAATATATAGCAATAAAAAACTTGCTGTAAAGGTGTACTCCATTAAGCTAAAGTTGATGATTATTGAAAAATGACACATTTCAAAACATTTTAGGATTAACTATGGTGTGCCTTGAAACTCTTATTGAAGTGAGAGTTCTTGTAGTACAAAGGGCTTTTAAAACACCAGCACAGCTAATAATATGTAAAAAAAAAAAAAATCGATTTTCATTTTTGATTATTATCAAAACAATATGCGTATGTTTATTGCAATATAACAAAGAGTAACATGTAGGTTGAGCCACAATCATGTTTCCCTCAATAATTAATCATATTTGATCACTTTGCTGTTCTTGTAATAAAAATCTTTATTGTTCACATTTCACGAATGAGAAATTATATGATCAAAAGGATTCAGGTTGCTTGTTGAGGGAAAAGAATGTTGTTAAAGCATGGCACAGACCTCTTGGCATTTCGTGACAACTATAGATACACAAAAACAAAATTTGCATGCAATTATTTGAAGCCAACCATTGCACTGTCAAATCATCACTGCAAATGCCTGATGGCAGCATAGACAGACTGCGTCAATTCTCTTCTGTTTTGTTTCTATCTGTGCATTTCTGTATAATGTTGACAATGCAGAGACTCTTGGAAAGGCATCGGTGGGTCAGGAGTTTCACCAGGTATACTTTATCCTGAAGTTAGGATGACCATTCCTTTTCATGATAGTCCTGTATTCATGCATTGCATCCCAGAATTTAAAATATCCTGCTTGTCCTGTTTAGTCAAGATTTTTAGTCGGCTGAATAACCCAGGAGGGCACCTTCCCCCAGCTGTCCAATTTCATGTGCATTTTTTGAAGACACACTAAACTCCACAGAGGAAACCAAACTTCATCAAATTAATGTTTAATCATGTTTAATTCTGGTTTAATGAGTTGTGTCTCATTTCGGAACCATTGAAATCTAGCTAGCCTTGCTCCATCTCTCACTTGTGCAGTATAATGTCAATACAACACAAAGCCTCGAAACTACAGAATTGCATACATGCATTGGAAACAAATGCAGTACAATATGTTTGCATATGATATAATAATCAGCTCAAATAAATTATACCATTTAACCCAACTTCAGGGGATGCACAAACCAGTATGTTCCTTCATGCCCATCCCAAGCCCAGATAAATGGGTAGGATTACGTCAGGAAGGGCATCTGGTGTAAAATTTTTCCAGATCAATATGCGGACAACAATACAGATTTTCATACTGGATTGGTCGAGGCCCAGGTTAACAACGGCTGCCACCAGTACTATTAGCCAACAGGGTGTTGGCGGAAATTGGGCTACTGTTGGCCGAAGAAGGAGAAGAACGGTGGCTGGGACATGTCCAGAGGCAAGAGGAGAGGAGCAAGGTAAACAAAGCGGAACTGATGGTAGGAACTTTGAATGTTGACAGTATGACTGGTAAGGGGAGAGAGCTAGCTGATGTGATGGAGAGAAGGAAAGCTGATATATTGTGCGTGCAAAAGATTAAATGGAAGGTAAGTAAGGCCTGGTGGATTAGAGACGGATTCAAATTGTTCTATCTTGGTGTGGATAGGAGGAGAAATGGGGTGGGGGTTATTCTGAAGGAACAGTATGTCAAGAGTTTTTTGGACGTAAAAAGAGTGTCAGACAAAGTGATGACTATGAAGCTGGAAGTTAATGGTGTGATAATCAGTGTTGGTAGCACATATGCCCCGCAAGTTGGCTATGTGATAGATGAGAAATAAGATTTCTGGAACTGGATGAAGTGATGGACAGAGAGTGGTGACTGATAAAACTGATGAGTCACAGCATGAAGTTATAGGAAAGAGTAGTGGAAGCTAGGTTAAGAAGTGAGGTGATGATTAGTGAGGAGCAGTATGGTTTCATGCCAGGAAGGAGCACCACAGATATAATGTTTGCTCTAATGGTATTGATGGAGAAGTATTGAGAAGGCCAGAAGAAGGTGCATTGGAACTTTGTGGACCTGGAGAAAGCATATGACAGGGTGCCTTGAGAAGAGTTGTGGTATTGTATGAGGAAGTCAAAAGTGGTAGATAAGTATCTATGGTTTGTTACACATGGTATGTATGAGGGAAGTGTGACAGTGGTAAGGTCTGTGGTAGGAGTGACAGAAGCATTCAAGGTGGAGGTGGGATTACTTTAGGGATTAGCTCTGAGCCCTTTCTCATTTGCAATGGTGATGGACATGTTGACAGACGAGATTAGACAGGAGTCCCTGTGAACTATGATGTTTACTGATGACACTGTGATTTGTAGCGAGAGTAGGGAACGGGTTGAGGAGACCCTGGAGAGGTGGAGATATGCTCTAGAGAGAAGAGGAATGAAGGTCAGTAGGAACAAGAGAGAATACATATGTGTAAATGAGAGGGAGGTCAGTGGAATGGTGAGAATGGAGTAGAGTTGGCGAATGTGGATGAGTTTAAATACTTGGGATCAACAGTACAGAGTAATTGGGATTGTGGAAGAGAGGTGAAAAAGAGAGTGCAAGCAGGGTGGAATGGGTGGAGAAAAGTGTCAGGATTGATTTGTGACAGATGGATATAAGCAAGAGTGAAAGGGAAGCGTGAAAGTAGTGGGACTAGCTGTGTTATATGGGCAGGAGACGGTGGCACTGACCAGAAAGCAGGGGACAGAGCTGGAGGTGGCAGAGTTAAAGTTGCTAAGATTTGCATTGGGTGTGACAAGGACTGATAGGATTAGAAATGAGTACATTAGAGGATCAGCTCAAGTTGGACAGTTGGGAGACAAAGTCAGAGAGGTGATATTGCGTTGGTTTGGACATGTACAGAGGAGAGTTGCTAAGTATATTGGGAGAGGGATGCTAAGGACAGAGCTGCCAGGCAAGAGAAAAAGAGGAAGGCCTAAGAGAAATTTTATTGATGTGGTGAGAGAGGACATGCAGGTGATAGGTGTAACTGATCAAGATACAGAGGACAGAAAGATATGAAAGAAGATGATCTGCTGTGGCAACCCCTAACGGAAGCAGCCAAAAGAAGAAGAAGAAGACTTTGTGAATTTTGTACTTAAAATAAATTAGAAGGTGTGTATTTTGCCACAAGTAAAATAAGTAAACCAAAGAAGTGTAACTTCAATATTGGTAATGAAACTTATGTAACGTTTCAGAATTTCAATAATTTAAACGTGTTGAGATTTGGGTTATGTTAACTTTATATTGCAAACAATTTATAACATATGATATGAAGTAAATATGTTCAAGTTCTATTGTGACTATGCATTTTTGTTTAAAATGGTCCATCTGCCACCCATTAAGAAGCCTAAATTTCAAACTGTTAATCGGTTGGTGTCCAGCAGTCTATTAAAAATTATAGATTTACATATTTTTCTACATATTAGGAAGTTTTTCAAAGTACGGAAAACCTTGAGTCGGGAAAGGTTTAATACATTGACCCTTTCTTCAGTGTAAAACAGACTGGTGACTGAAATGACAGAAAGTAATTGTGTAATTTTCAAGCCTGAAGAAAAAGGGCAACATTTTTGTTCAAGTAGTGCTACTGGGCAGTGTGTAGGTAACATTACAGTTTGTGTGTGTTTTTTCTTTTCTTTTCTCCTGAGCTATGAAGTGCTGCTTCAGTTTGTCCCCACCACTGGTAATATATATATAATTACTTTGGACATATATGAAAAAAATCTGCTGAAATGATTTAGCTTCAAATGAATGTTGTTTGACAAAAAGACAGTGGTGTTCCATTTAAGAATCAGAATGATTATTTTATTAAATAGACAGTTTCAAACAATTATGATATTATCAACTATGTCTAAGAACATTTTGTTTTCAGGGTAACTGAATATTTCATGCAATTTTAAATAAAATCCAGAATCCAATGTGTATGTTCTCACTATATCCACTTAGCTGTTCTCAAAATTCTCAGTTTTCCTGCATGTTAGGTTAATTGTACGTAAAGACGATTTTAAACATTATAGCTAATAATAGGCAGAAGCACCAAAGAGCACAATAAAACAGAAATTAATTGGAACTGGCCTGCCATATCCTCTTGTCCGTAGGGCCTTAAATAATATTTTTGTTGCTATCATAAAATATTCTTTTTTGGTGCAAAATCTATAAAATCTCAACAATTGTGATTTAATTATTCCCTTATGGGAATGCTTTGGATGATAGCTATCCTTACGTAAAAGTGCATAGGTGTCTGTTTCCTTGAAATGTACTTTGGTAGCTAGTTTATTTTGTAGTTTATAAATTGTTGTGTCTAAGTATTTTACTTTTTATTTATCCAATGTAGCTGTTAACTGTATATTGGGCCAGTGTTCATTTTAAATCTTTAAATATTCATAAAACTGTTCTCTGCTGTGTTCCTATATGCCGAATATATCATCGAGATACAGTATGTCAGGAATATTTTAGGTTTTAATTGTATTTCGTGTTGAATTTCATCTTTCCAATGGGCCATGAATAAGTTAGCATATGCCGGGGCAAACTTATTCCCCATAACTGTTCCCTTCACTTTCAAGTAATATTCACCGTAAAATTCAAAATCATTCATTTCTTTTTAGACATATTGTTAATAGTCTAATTATATATTTTATCATTTTTTGGGTTTAACTTTTTGTTGTAATATTTTATGAAAAACTTGAATTCTATGACTGATGGCTCTGTTCGTATAGAGATTTTTTATGTACATTGTGAATAGTAGATCTTTTTCGTCTACTTCTATGTTATTTATCTTTTCTTCTTTCATGTCTCTCACGTAACTAGTATGTTTTTGAGAAAATGGTGGTTTAATAAATACTCTAAGAATTCTGCTACGTTATATGTTTCCCTCCCATAATCTGAAACAATGAGAATTTTATAAGGAATTTTCCATGACTGGAGAACTTTCTTAGTTTTGGGTATGAGGGGTCCTTAAGACATTGTACTTGTTTATCATTGATTTTTTGTTCTCTCATTTCATCTATTAAACTATAAATTTGTTTTTGTGTGTCTAGGTAAATTGGGGATTTTGGTTTTCTGTAATAGTTTTGGCCATTCAATTGTCTGTGGACCTCATATTCTTTCTTACCCATTATAACTATTACACTGTCTTTATCAACTGGCTTTATTATAATGGTTTGTCTCATTTTTGAGTTGTGTCATAGCTTCCCCTTCTTCAGTTGTATAGTTTTTCATCATTTGTGGGTTTTATGTTTTAAATTCCTATCTAATTTTCTTTCCCCTTGGGATTAATAAAGTATCTATCTATCTATCTATCTATCTATCTATCTATCTATCTATCTATCTATCTATCTATCTATCTATCTATATATCTATCTATCTATCTATCTATCTATCTATCTTATGAATTCCAGTATATGTTTGTTTATTTTATTTTTATTGTTTTCCAGTTCCCAATTAGATTTGGGAATGAAGGGAAATCTTTTGTGTGTAGTTCTTCTCTCAAAATAATGTATGAGTTTTTTCCTTCTGTGAAGTTTTTGTATATATTTCCATGTTTAATGTTTTAATTTGGGATTTCTGTTAGTAGTAGGAACAAATGTAATTCCCTTGTATAATATTTCTAATTGGGCCTTGGTTAGCTTGATTAAGTTTAAAACATTGTTATATATTATAATCTCCTGATTTTTGGATGTTACCTTAGACTAAGTTTAAAACCCTAGCCATTAGTTTAAATTTTGCTATTGTATTTTTGATCCAATGAATGTTGTCTTTGTGGACATTGAATTCACTTTCTTTTAGTTTAGGGATATGTAGTCCACTGTTATGTATATAGTTGCTGAAATTATGTAGTATACTTTATTGTTTAAATTTTAAGTTTGGTGAAAAGTTAAGTTCCTTTATTCTCATTCTAGCATTGGGTTGAAATTGTTTTGTTGTTCTAATTAGAGTCTGAATCTGTTTAATAATTGTCTCTGGGTATGAGACATCTTTGTTATTAATGCCTATTATAAAAATTATGTCCATTACGTCCACTATAGGGTATTTTAATTTTCTTAAAATTGCCATAATATTCATAATCTTTGCTCCTGGGTAGTAGCCTGCTTGTGTATGGAAAACCCAGAATATATTTCAAATTAGAGTCACCCATGATAACTATAGGTTTCTTTATTTTGATTGTCCATTCTATATTTTTATTATGTGAGATTCTGTGGTTCTTAGGGTAATAAGCTACTATTATGGTATCTGTAGGTTCTTTCTCTTTCTATTTTAGTTCCAAACCATTCAAACTATTGTTTTTCTTTGTGTTGTGGTTCTGTTTGTTGTAGTGGTTTGGTTTCATTTTTATTTTTGTCTTCTTCTGTTTGGCTTTGTAAAGTACTTGTAATTACATTTGTTTCTATTGATTTTTCCAACTCATCTATTTGTAATTGTTATCCTCCCTCATCAAATTCTAATATTTCCTCTTCCTCATCTTCTAATATTAAAGTTAAATTATTTTCATCTTCTTGTTTGGTTTGTTTATGTACTACTATGTCTCCTAGTATTATTTTTTGGCCCTGTTTTGTAACTGTGATTGGCGTTATAATATTCTCAATTGTTTCTTTCCTGTGTTGTCTGTATTTTGTAATTTTTTTTTTTTTTTGTAGTTGTTTGACCTTACTTAAAAGTAGTTTATAAAACTTTGTGGGTTTTGTTTTAGTAAATAAATTTTAAATAAATTCAAAACATAAAGACAAGTTGAGAATGCTTACTTGTTCAAGATGAGTATATTTTATGACCATACTTTGATGATCAACGTTTTTTATTTGTGTACTTAACAAATGGTATAGTGCTTAGCACTGAAAGCTCCAGATCCCATTGTTTATGTTCTCACTATATCTGCATAGCTGTTCTCTAAATTCTGAGTTTTCCTGCATGTTAGGTTAATTGTATGTAACGAAGGTTTAAAACATTATAGCTACTAATATGCACAACCCCTGCACAATAAAAGTAGAAATTAAATGGAATTGGTTTAGTGGTTTTGCATTAGTGTCATCTTCAATCAAATGTTGTCCCATGTATTCAAGTTCACCTTTGTTAAGTACATAAAACTCGAATTAAAAGCAAGAATGTGTTGTCCAAAAGTGGCAAAAACGTATAATCACATTTCACACATTACAAAAATGTGTTACATTTTGAAACTTAATTAAATGACACCTCTCAGTAAGAAGCATTAAACACCTCCATATTTAAAACAGTCAGCAGTACAAGTCTTCACAAGAAATGCTTATCTTTTGTGGTTACTATATTTCTACTGCTTGAAATAAAACCTGAACTCATATGTGTAAACAAAAAATAAATTGTGTAACTGAAACTATGCATTTTAAACATGGGGGCAACTGTGTAGCTCTATACACCTTGGTGTATAAAAATAGAAATAATTAGAATTGTTTCTTATCACCCAAAATAGGTTTGGCATTAATCAGGAAGTTGTTTCTGTTTAAAATGTTGTTATTTGAAGTGGTATTTCTTGTAAACCTATTTTTTTTCACTCAAGTTAAGAAGTGTTCTTTTCCATCTAAGGTCCATTTTCAGAGAGAGATGGGAGTTGTCACATAAGAGTGTTAAACCACAGAGACATTTTTTGTGGGTTATAACTTTGAAAATTTGAACTAAAATTTGTCCTTACCATTGCTCTGTGGTCTTAATTATTGAATTATTTGTTCATTCATTTATTTTCTAGTTTTCTAAGACCAAGTCATGTGGGCAACAGTCTTAGCATTGAGGCCCATATGTCCCTTTCCCCAGCCAATCTTATCAACTCATACTGGACATTTGGAGATATAATCTTCCCAGTGGGCCCAGTGTGCTCTGTGGGGTTTCATCCCAGCTGATAGTGCTTGTGAACTCTCTACAGGGAGGTAGATGCCCGAACCACCTCAATAGATGCCTTACGATACAGAGGGTCAGCGACTTTACTCTGAACATCTCCCAGATGTCTGTGCTTCTAACCTTATCTTTAAGAGAGAGCCCAGACACATTCTGGAGAAAGCTCATTTTAGATTCTTGTACCTACAATCTCATCCTTTCAGTCCTTGGTGCATTTTGTGTGCTTTGTTATAATCTAGTTTCACACTCAATGAGATACATACAGTAGATTTGTTTGTGTGCACTCATTCTGTAGTAAAAGGTGATAGTTGATTGTATTATTGAAAAGAGTAGTTTGCACTTGTCATTCTGATGTTTGTTAGTTCGTTTAAGTAACCTGCTTGAAAAATATTTGTTGTACAGTACTTTATAAAATGAAAAAATACATGGTTATCCCTTCAGCAACTGAAATTAATCAGGGGGGTTATATGATAGGGATTTGCTTTTATACACAGAATAATCACAATATCATTTAAAAATTTTAGGATACTGCATTATTTGAATTTATTTTGTGGAGAAAAAGCAATATAAATAAGATTAAGATTATTTGTAAAATTTCAATACCTGCATCTTCTCCTCTTATGTTAATGCCTTGCTGTACATTACAATAAATGTCCTTAGAAGGCTTGTTCAGAGATGAATATCCTAAAGAAAAGTAAGCAGAAAAGCAACCAACAAATGTATTGCAAGATAATCAAAAATAGCATGTAGGTCGAACAACAAGCAGGGTTAATCGCACAACTCAAGAATTAATTACATTCGATCACGTTAGGTTTGTTTCCTGCCTTGCCCCCTGCACTACCTGGGTTAGGCTCCAAGATAAAGTGGTTTAGAGAATTACTAACTGACTGACTTTACTAATCTTATAATATTGTTCACTTTTCACTAATGAGAAATTATAAGCTCCAAAGGTTTCAGGTGTCCTTGTTGGGGTTTTACAACACCAGTAAAGGATATTGTTAATTTCCTGATGATTATAGATACGTAAAAACATTCACATGCAGTTATCTGAAGCCAAGCATTACTGTGTCAACTCACCACATCAAACGCCTGATCACTGTGTAAACGGTGTACATCAGGTTTTTTTTTGTTTTGTCTTGTTTTGTTCCATTTGTCCGATTTGGTCAAGGCTTTTAAACGACTGAAACACAAAGGAGGACACCCTCCTCCATCTCTGCAATTTCATGTAGATTTTTTCAAGGTGCACAACACTCCACGAGGATAACTAAACATCATCGATTTAATGTTATTTAATTCTGAAATTGTGTCCTGTTTTGGAACCATGGAAATATACTTAGACTAGCTAATGCAGTTTTCTGGGTATCACATAATACAGGAGGATTTTTCACGTAAGTGAAGTGATGTAAAATGTATTCATCCCACGTTGCAACAGTCAGTCATTTTCTAACCCGCTTAGTCCTGAACAGGGTTGTGTGGGTTCGCTGGAGCACATCCCAGTCAGTGAAGCTACATAATGTTTTTAGGTTTCTAAAATGCAACAGCTGCATTAGACGGGACTACCTGACAAATAACAGCACCTCCAAACTCATTAGCTCTTTAAATATGAAACATACTTATTATGCATTAATACAGAGGTAAGTCCTTTTTGACATGTATGACCAAACCTCTCAGCCCTTGACAGAAGCTACAGCTTTCTTTTTGGATGTGAAAAGCTCAGTAATTGTTTGCACATAAATGTATATTCTGTAATTCTCAAGTTTGTTCTTGTATATAATTTTAAATTATTGGATAGTGTTGAATCACTCTCATTGCTACTAAAAACATAGTTTATTTTACAGCTTTAAGTATGACTTTCAAAAACTTGCATATGGAACTGGGTAATACAAAAGAAATCTTTTTAATTTTTATGATGCCATCAAGGGTGGTGCAATGGTAGTGCTGCTGCCTAGCAGTATGGAGACACGGGTTTGCGTCCAGGGTCCTCTCTGCATGGAGATTGCATGTTCTCCCTGTGTCTGTGTGTGAGTTTCCTCCGGGCGCTCCAGTTTAATCCACAGTCCAAAGACATACTGGTTAAGTGAATTGGCAATCTTAAATTAGCCTGTGTGTATGTTTGTGTGTTGCCCTACGATGGACTGGTACCCTGTCCAGTGTTTGTTCCTGCCTTGCACTTTATGCTAGCTGAAATAGGCCCAGGCAGAACCCTGCCACCCTATTCGGGATTCAGCAAGTTTAATACTGACTGACTAATACATTATGCATCACACGACTATAACATACAGTACTTAGGTCGTTAATCAGTCTGTTGTAGATTGCCACGCTGCTTCTGTTTCTTTTTTAATAAGACACATTTCCTTTTTGTGTGATTATTAATCATATATTTTGTGTTCTTACATTATGCCACTTATGTTTCTTACTAGTGTTGGCATTTTGAATTAATCTTCTTCTTTCAGCTGCTCCAATTTTGGGTTGCCAGAGCGGATCATCTTTTTCCATATTTTCCTGTCCTTTGCATCTTGCTGAGTCACACCCACCACCTTCATGTCCTCTCTCATCACATCCATAAACCTCCTCTTACACCTTCCTGTCTACCTCTCTTGCCAGGCAGTTCTATCCTTAGCATCCTGCTCCCAATATACTCAGCATCTCTCCTCTGCACATGTCCAAATCAATGCAATCTTGCCTCTCTTGCTTTGTCTCCCAACCATCCAACATGAGCTGACCCTCTAATATACTCATTTCTAATCCTACAGCTAATGCAAACCTAAACATCTTTAACTCTGCCACCTCCAGCTCCGTCTCCTGTTTTTTGGTCAGTGCCACTGTCTCCAACCACACAATTAACACAGCTTTCACTCTTGCTGGTAGCTGTCTGACAGAAATCACTCCTGACACTCTTTTCCACGCATTCCACCCTGCCTGCACTCTCTTCTTTACCTCTCTTGTATTCTCTAAATATTTAGTTTTTCCCAATTGCCTTAATTTATTCCTATATCTAGCAAATTTAACTTAATTAATTAAAATTAATTATCCTTATATATAATTTGATGTTCGCATCAATACCCCATATGTATGGTGTTCGCGTCAATACCTCGACTCAATATAAGTTAGAACCATGCAATTTGGCATCTTTCCTTCTGACATCTATTGGCAAACTGAGTAATGACGGCTGGGTATTAACAACGGTAATTTAAAAAAATTTAGCCGATCTCAGATCTAAAATGAGTGATGATCGCAACGCAGCCAGAAGAGCAGCGGCCACGGTAAGGATGTGTAGGAAACGAAGTCACATGCTTGACGAGGAACGTAGACTTGCTAATGCGACCAGATGTACA
Source organism: Polypterus senegalus (assembly GCF_016835505.1). Taxonomy (NCBI): domain Eukaryota; kingdom Metazoa; phylum Chordata; class Cladistia; order Polypteriformes; family Polypteridae; genus Polypterus; species Polypterus senegalus. Next base: position 128,521,999 of record NC_053162.1, read on the forward strand.
CAACATGCATAATAAACGGATGAGAATGTGCGGCTACAAATGCTACTAACGCTGAAAGAAATCGTGCAAATCGGACAAAAAGGACAGATGAAGAACGTATGCTACAGAATGCTACTAACACTGAAAGAAATCGTGCCAGCCATGCACAAGCGACTGAAGAAGCTCGACCAGCCGCAATTGCAGCGCGGGTTGAAAGAAATAGAGCAGTCCGTTCCTTGCGCCGTGAAAATGCTCAGTGGCACGGCATTGCCTTCTGCAATCACACAGCTATTATTGAGGACGAAGTTCTGGAGCACCACTCTGGTGCATTTGACAACCTGTGCAAACATTGCAACTCATTGAACTACACCTTTGAGAACAAGGTCAAAGTCTTAAAAAAAACAAATGATTCTTTGCAGAGAAAGTATTGTTTTCACAAACGTAGAATTTGTAGCCCGCTTCGATCGGGCTCTAAGTTGCTAGTAGTTTTTAAATTGGTGCATTATGTGTGCCTTGTATAATCTAGTTCCCCCTCCAGGAGGATTTATTTGTAAGTTTGATGTTTGAATGATGTTTGCATTATTGAAAAAAGTAGATTGTACTTGTCATTCTGAGAATTTTAGCTAGTTTAGGTAACCTGAAGGAAAAATATTAATACACCATTACAGTATACTATAATCAAGATCAGGTAAAGTGTCTCAAAATGATACTTATTGTTGAATAGCACTGTATAAAATTAAAAAACAAAGGTTATGTCTTCAGCAATTGAAATTAACCAGGATATTATGTGATAGAGATAATCACAATAGGGCACTTTATTATCTGGCTTTAAGACTGCTAATTAATCTTGTGAAGAGAAAGCAATACAGTACAATAAGCCAAATTTCAATACCTGTATCTTCGTCTTTTATGTTAATGTCTTGTTGTACATTACAATAAATGTTCTCAGAATACATTTTCAAAGAGCAAGATCTTAAAGAAAAATAAACAGGAAAATAATCAACAAGCATCAACTGCAAAGCAAGTACAATTCTTAAAAATGTATAACTGAAATTACAATAAGATTACTTAAACTTGAAATTGTTTTGCTTTTATTGAATACTTCAGCATTATTTAAAATAGCACATCCTTTTGGTCTCAAAACAAGTAGAAATCAATGTTAAATTTATTAAGATATATAACAAACCTATCATGTTTAAAAATATTAGTACAATCTTTTATAAAAAGTAAAAAAAACATTTCACAGCTTTTTAATTTAGTTTATCTATTTTATTTGTTTGTTTGTTCGTTTACTGCTGTTTCCATTACAGGATAGAAGGAACCCACCCAATCATAGTGCTCTCACACAATTTTAAGTTGGCAAAAAGTCAGAATTAGCATAAGTTGCCCTACTTTTGGGTATCCATAAATAATGTAATGATTTATTTCATTAGGTAGTACATAATAAAAAGAACATTTGTATAATATATTTGAAATATTAAAATGTGTGCCTCAGGTTAAATATTTAAAGTCTAAATATTCTCAATTGTAGTGGAAATTTGTAATTTTTCATCTGACAGTGGTCAGTTTTCTTCCAGTGGCTCACAGAGGGCTAGGACAACCATTAAAGAATCAAATATCAAAACATTATCATATGAGTGATCAGCAATATTCAAAAAACATAAAATGATATTCCACATGCCTATATTACAGATGCTCACTTTTTGAAGTTTTATGAAGAAAAGTAACTTTAACCCTTTATATTGATAGGAGGTTAACCCCTAGGTTCGGTCGATGTGACATGTAGTACTTCTGGTCATGTTTCCACCTATTTTTTTACTTTTTATCAAATGGGTGTTCTTTCCTGCATAAAATATTATTCAAACTGGCCTAAAAATTAGAATGCCTAAAGTAGTGGGAACCCCAAAAAGCTTGACGTCATGTATAATTAGACTTCAACATGAGTCAAACAGTATATCATATGTGAGGGTTTTCTCATACTGCTGAGTCAGGACGCTCCGGAAAAAGTCTGAAGGCTGAAGTGATTTCAAAGCATTCAAAGTACTAGGGTGTTGTACCGTGTTAGCCATTATGAATGTTGTAAAAAGTCAAGCAAATGATTACAATGATAATGATTACATTGATCATAATAATGGTAATGATGATAATGATTACATCTTGCCTGAAGATGGGGCCTGAGTTGCTTCAAAAGCTTGCATATTGTAATCTTTTTAGTTAGCCGATAGGCCTAAAAGGTGTCATTTTGCTTGACTTTTCAAAGCATTCAAAAGTAATTCTTATGAACTAGTATCAAAAAAAAATTTTAAATGGAAAAGAAAAAATGTTGCAAACTCTACATAGGAAGTGAGTAGGCCATGAATAAAGTAGAGTGGATAGAGTGGTAGCAACATTGACATTAGTAATTAAAATTTTCATTTGCATTAATCAGCTACATGCAATCCTGAAAGAACTTGGCAAAAAAGTAAAATCAATTGTAAATTATGTTTATGTGTATAAAATGAGTAGATTACAGTGAATATGAATGTCTCAAGCAGATAACTGTTCATTAATTGTTCCTGAAAATGCACAACTGGCATGCCTGATCTAGATTTTTTGGCAAAATTTAAGCTACATTACCTGCTAGGGTTAGCAAGATAAGCTATTGAAAAAAAATCTCTTCCACTTTATTATGTTTTAATTAAATAAAATAAATGTAAAACTAGAAAAAAATTTCTGACTAAAATGAAAAATGTGCACTCACCAAACCTCAGAGAAGAATCAAAGAAAGCTGTAATGAGGTGACTTCGTGCATTGAATATTTTGATTCAATTAGGGGAAGAAGTTTGGGAGAAAAAAGTGACAGAACAAGAGCAGAGCTGCACTTTGAAGTGGCTGACACACCCCGCAGAGGAGGCCAGCAATTTGTTAGTTACTCTCTGTACATGAAACAGGTTACAGCCCACTGAACAGACAAAAATAACAGATGAAAGAAAAAGGAGAGTAATAAAACAACAACAGTTTTATATTAAGAGAACGACCATCTTGTTAGAAAGGTGAGAAAAAAACTAGTGTCTTTATTAAGTTGTACTTTTGATAGCAAGATTTTAAAAAGTTGTTGTTGCAGTCTGATTTAAACAAACTCAAAGAATAAAGATAAGCCAACCAAAAATATACATTTTTCTTTAAAATTGTTTGTTGTTTAATAGGAGACTGGGGTGTGATAAAGTTCTAGTTATTTTTCATTCTTCTTTATATCATTGTTATGTTACCTTCTAATTATTCTGCATTGACTCTAAGGTTCAGACAACTACTGTACTTTATAGACTTTGTAAAGTCTTCAAGCTAGACTCACAGGAGACCTGCTTTGAAAAACAGGTGTTTAAACATTAACAAAGTATAACTTAATGTCTACACTACAATATATTGAACATGATTGACGCTTGAACAAAACAGAAAATACCAACCTTTTGGTAAGCTAGCAGAGAGCACAGTTTGTAGGAAACAACAAAGCAGAGACTTGGCTATACTAAGATGTATTAGTGCTGAACTGTCATTAACTGTGGTAACATGAATAAATACTGTAGATTTTTTTAAATTTGTCTGCCTCTACTTCATATGTAATCAGCACTTTTTAAAAGTATAGAAACAACAAAACTGCCAATTTGGCCTCTGCATTTCAATTATCTCTCTGATCACTTAAACTGACCAAAAACATAAACAAAACGCAGTAGCAGGGCATCATAAATAAATGTTGTAACTGCTCTTTTGTATGTATATCAATGTTTATGCTTATGGAATGTGACAATGGTGGCATACAACATTTAACCTTGCCTGGTGATGTGCAGTTGGCATATTCTTGGGTCTGCATGGAAAAACAGAATTTTCCACCACAATGAGTCTCCCAGTTCCCTTGCTGGTGATAAACGTGGGAAAAATCAAGGCTAAGGGAGTAAACCCCTACATAAAATCGGAAGTGGGGCCCCGAAATCAGGCTGTTGATAAACTCTTATCATCTTTCTGACAGCTCCTTCAACTGCACTGGAAAAAACTTTCCTTTTCTTCAAAGGGAATGAGAATGAAAATGCAAAACATTAATTTATTTGTACAGAGTTATGCCCAAATTGTCTCAGTCAATGGAGTAAGCAATCAATTAAACAGTTCATCTGCTTTTATACTTTTTTCTGAATACATCACTTCATCTAATATATTGTAACAACCCGTGGTGGAGTCTTTAAAGATTTTAGAGCCGAACTCTGCCGTGCACCTCTCCCAAGCTGTCGGCTAGCGGATTGCCAGTGTTATGCACGCAGCTGCACCCAGCTCTTTAGATAACGAGCACTCGTGTCCCATACACCGCACGACTCTGAGTGTCTCGGCAATAATTGCTTAGATAGAATCTTAGCAATGATACAGCTCTGTCCTGTTGTATCTTTTTATTAACAGATAGCCAGTAAAACAAAGCTTAAAACTCATTGTATAGCCATGGTCAAGGTCATTTACAGAGCCATCTTTCTCATTGATGGTGACTATTTACAATAACAACAACCCCGGACGGCGATAACCCAACCCACCCCACTGATTGAGCACAAACACATACAACACTTACAACAAGAAAGACAATTAGGTTACTAAGTTAATTTCGACACAACAATGAGCTTTACATAAATTACCCATAAATTCCCCACAAACTATTTACATAAATTACCCATACGGCGTCACTCCGCCAGCGCTTGCTGCCGGGTCGTTACAATATCCATTCATCTGTCTTTTAATGTGCAGAAGTTCGTTACCTCCTTCAATCAACCACCACCAATAATATTTGACTCCTGTCGATTCTCCCATTATTTTGAACGACACTTCATAAAGAGAGTTTTTTTGTGGATTGTCCTATTGATCTTTGTATTGCTTCATAGGTGTTTTTCCATCAGTTTATCCCCACTTTCTGGAGGAGTGTTTGCTACTCTTTTACCTCATTCTAACCTTGGAAAATGACATCTACAATGGGGCAGTGATCTCTTGCACTTTTGGCTTTAATTTGCAATTACATAACCCTTGAGGGTTATCCATTTCCTGTGTTTAATTTTTCATTCTGTTATAGCTTCTCTCTCTCTCTCTCTCTCTCTCTATATATATATATATATATATATGCATACTTGTAATTAATTGTAAAAGACTATTATATTACTTCTTAAATTCCCATTGTAACTTATAGTTGACCACATTTTTCTACTTTAACCATGTCTATTTCTAACTGTATTTCACGTGTGGTATTACATTTTTTATATTACATTTGTGTTGTTACCAATTATTGCTTTGTTTGGCTGTTTATTACTTAGACACAAATCTCAGAATCAAGTCAGAACAAGACATCAATATTATCATTAATGCAAGTCACTGCCACTTTTTAAGATCACATTTAAAGTGTTAGAGTTGTACCGCAGGTTTTTATTAATGTTAATAATCTTTTGCCAGTAGCTGGGATCTTTGGTTTGTATCTGGGCTTTCCAAGTCACAAACTGAACACTCAGCAACTCTTTGCACAAACAAAGCCAAAATAGTGTCCAAATAAAGTGCAGTGCTCAGAACGTCAATAAATAAATTATCCATAAAAACAGGGTGAATGAAAGTAGAGGTTAAAAAATCTAGTTAAAACAAGGTTGAAAACAATGGCTGGAAGCATCCCACTTTTAAAATCCTGGTGCCTTCTCCTTTGCTCTGATGGCTTCTCTGTTTATCCCTCTCAGACCTAGCAGCTGAGGAGTCACTCCTTTCAGCTTAAATTGGACAGACTTTAACTGGTAATGTTTTAAATGCTAATATGATGATCACAAATATAGTACTAAATATAGTAGTTATGGTTTGGTCTCGTCTGTCACCGTTAGCAGCGATTTTATTTTTCCTTTTTTATATAATCTTGAGGTATCCTATATTTACTCAACCTGAGGGGTTTTAATTACAGTATATTCAAGCATATATAAGCATGAGGTGCAGAAAAAAGGCTCAAGTTCAAGGTATGGCCTACCAGAGACTGACCTGGAACTGATAGGTGAAAGTACAGATTTCCCGGGACCTGACGCTGTTGCATTGTCTCCAGTCAAGAGTGAATGTGCAAGCGAGTCAGGCCAGGAGCACTCGCCGATTTCAGGATGTTCAGTGAAACTAGAAATGGCATTACCTTCCATACTGTCAACTGCCCCTATCGAGAAGACTGAAACGTGCAGTTCAAGCTAAAGATAATGATCAACACTTTTGGAGGGGACATAAAGGAGCTCAAGAATAATATAAAGAAGGATATACTGTAAATGATATAAGGAAAGAAGCTGCTTCAGGAAATTAAAGAACAGGAGAAACGTTTAAGTAATTGCTTTGAGGCAACCTGTAAAGGTATGCTTCAAAAAAGTGAGGAAAAAATACATGAAAATGTGTTAAACTTGGAGCACTTGGTGCTCAGTTTGAAGACATTAAGCAAATGTTCACGACTCATATTGAAATAGTTGAACAATTCTCATCTTACACTGACGGAAAAGCAACGGCTGCAAATTCAGAATGCAAAGTGCTCAGAGGAAGGAATCATATCAGAATCGAAGGTCTCCCTGAAAACCGTGAAAATTCAAATCCCATGAAATTCATAGCTGAACTACTCTCTAAAATAATTGGAGAGTACTTCAGATCAACACTGAGAATGCCTCAAATTCTAGAACGTTCATTGCGCATTTTGAAAAATTACAATCCAAATTAAATATAATGTTACTTCTCAGACAGAAACAAGAGATTATATTTAAAAATAACTGCATTCGTATTTTTCCTGATTTCTCACCTTCAACCGCTGCTAAAAGTACCACAATCTACAGCTTTAAACAGCACTTATGGAAAACCAAGATCAGTTACAGCCTCTTGTAACCTGCTAAATTGAGAGTGAACATTCAAAGCAAGTTTTACATTTTTACCATTCCAGAGGAAGCAGAAAAAGAGCTAAGAAAACTAATCCCAACACTTTTCTGAAATATGATTGTGAGTAACATTGTGTCATGGCAAGACAAAGAAGATCTTACCCATTGCTTGATCCACTTGAAATGAGCCTGGTGCTGTAATTATACATCCAATTTCCTTCTAAGTCACTTTTTTGTTTAGGTTTTAATTACAATTATATATATATATGTGTGTATGTATATATATATATTGTGGCAGTAGGGGGCGCTAGTGCTCCCTTGAACCCTCAGGTACCACGCTAGACACCGGATAAAAAGTCCAAGACTTCTTTATTAAATGACAACGTGCACAAAGCACCCTCCACACTACTCAAACTAAATAAACACAATAATACTATTCTCTTTCCTCCTCGCCCAGACACTTCGCCCCTCTACCTCCCAGCTCAGCTCAGTGTCTGGACTGGCCCATAGTCCTTTTATACACCCTGACCCGGAGGTGTTCCTGCCCAATCAGACCACAGTTCCTTATTATTTCTGGGTCAGGGTAAACAGTCCTTTTCTTCAACCCGGGAGCACGTCGTTCCTTCCTGTCACGTGACCGTGACGTACTCCCGGGTTATAGGGCACACAAGAGCCCATGAGCCTCCCTACAGCGACTCCCGGTGGCCCCCAAGGTAACTCGGGGCACGATCCTGCTGTCGGGAGAGCTCCTCCTGGCGGCCTGGGGTGAGGGCCGGAGCACGAAGCCGGCAGTCCTCCACAATATATATATATACTAGCAAAATACCAGCGCTTCGCAGCGGAGAAGTAGTGTGTTAAAGAAGCAATGAAAAAGAAAAGGAAACATTTTGAAAATAACGTAACATGTTTGTCAATGTAATTGCTTTGTCACTGTTGTGAGTGATGAGTGTTGTCATATATATATATATTTACACACACACACATAAACATATACATATACACATATATATACACATATATACATACATATATATATACACACACACATATATAAACATATATATACATATACATACATATCTACATATATACACACACAGCTATTTCAGTATCAGTGCAATACGCTGCTTGTTAAAACGGATAACTCCGCTCTTACGTGCAAGTCTGCGTGGATATTATGAACTATCGTATTTGTTCAAGTTCTATTTAAATTTTAAATAGAAGGAATTTTTATTTAGTCGACAGAAATATCTTTGGTAGGAATGGTAAAACAGACAGGAATATTATTCGTGAATAAATCAACTCAAACCTTAAACAACTTATAATATTTTGCTCTCCATAAAAATATATCCTGTCTAAATTATACAAGTTAGAAATAAAGTAAACGTTAAAAGAACAAACATTCAAATTTCTTTACTCTTATGTAATTTTATATAAAAATAAACTTAGATTTTAAATATCCCAAAAGATTTTGCTCTCCATAAAAATATATCCTGTCAAAATTATACAAATTCAAATATGAACATGCTGCATAACAAAACCTGGAAATATAAATAAAATGTGTTCCTTTCAGCAATAACAAATCAAATCATTCAGTTGTCTTTGCTCATATGTCATTTTAGAGCTGGACGCCTGGCATCTTTTTGGCAACAGGTTCATTTATGTTTGGTGTGAGGTTCTGTGTTGTGGAGATTCTCAGGATGGATTGCAGGTGCTCATCAGTGAGGCGACTCCTGTGTGCTGTTTTGTTAGTCTTTATCACTGAGAAGAGCTTCTCACACAGATATGTGCTACCAAACATGCACAAGGTTCGAGCCGCATGTAGACGGACTTTTTTTGTTCTTCAAAGTCACCAAAGCGCCGTGCAAACTCAGTGCGCAGTGCGCTCAGTTTATCAGCAAAGTGCGTATTTGGGAACACCGTAGTGATGACTTGGTTTAACATTACTTGGCAACAGGGAAAGTGGGGCAAGGTGCACTGGTGCATTTGTGTCTCCCATAAAAGCAGCTTCACTTGAAATCACTTTGTGATTGTGCACGGGTAAAACGTCCGCTGAAGTGTCAGATTCTTATTTAATTATTCTGCTTTCTGTATCTTCTGCATTGCATTCAGGTTACCCTGATGTTTTGTCTCATAGTGCCGTCTTAGATTAAATTCTGTAATTACAGCCACATTAGCTCCACAAATGAGACACACGGGTTCAGTAAACATATACTCAGCCTCCCATCGGTTTTAAAGGCTCTATTTTCAGAATCAACTTTTCTCTCCAGCATCGTGTGAGCTAGCTTCGCAGTAACTTGCAGCATCATAAGCTAGACTTGATTAAAGCGGTATGTGTTCAACAAGGCAGCTGAAGCGCTGCATTATGGGATCTGTAGTTTATTGTGTTACCAGCGCTTCATATACCCGGGCCATTAATAACAATAATACAGTATATAAAATGATCTCGGGCGGATATAATTACGCCGGGCGGATGTGGCCCGCGCCCTTGAGTTTGACACATATGGACTAAATAGAACTTGAAAAGATATATTTTTCAAATGTGATCGCGCAATTCAGATAGAGTTGACGCGCACTACAGCCTGCATGCCTCAATAAGTCATCCTCCACTCGCTCTTACTTTTTTACCGTTCATCTAATGAATACACTGAGTATGGCTTTACCAAAACAATCATTGATGGCGAATAAAGTATCCATTATTCGAGTATGTAGATCGGGATATATATATACATATATATATAACCACGTATCACAGCGGAGAAGTAGTGTGTTAAAAAGCTAGAAAAGAAAAGGGAACATTTTAAAAATAACGTAACATGACTGTCAATATACAGTATTTGTTTTGTGAGTGTTACTGAGTGTTGCTGTCATCAAGGATTTGATTATCATTATTTCTTTCAATCAGGTTCGTATTTGTAGGATGTGTTGTGTTCAAGTTACATTCCGTGTTTGTCAATCGTTGTAAAGATGACAGGTTTCTTTCATCGATTCGTTTCTTACTGCATCAATAAACAGCTCGTCTTCTTCTTTATCTGAGACCTGACACACTGCATGCACGGGTTTTTTACACTGTCTTCCTTTAGCGGGACATTGACTTTTTCCACCGTGTGCTTTGTTTCCGCAGTAGCTGGATTTATGAATATGCTTGTATGTATCAGACGCTTCATATTTTTGCTGCCTTTTCAATTGTGTAATTCGGTTTTGTTCAGCTCTTTGGAACTGTTACTTTTATCTGTGCACTGCGTCAGTTCACGTGAGCGGCTCGGTGTACATGCATCGAAGGTTCCCAGCTGTGCTGGTGCCATCTCGTGCGATGTCCATGGCTGTATTTAATGTTACCTTAGTCCTGGCACTTAAAACTTTCTCTCGCAGTTTCGCTGAGTTTGTGTCAAACACCACCCTGACCATCTCATCTTCCTCTCCATAAGCACAGTCCTTCACCCGTGAATATTTAGTGGGAGTTTGCTATTGGATTGCCACTGACGGACGGCCTTATATGGGCAGGCACTAAATTACAAACGCCAGCGAAGCCTGTCTATGAACTTAATTTAAAGTGTAGGTTTACATCGTGCTTTGTTTCCGAAGTAGCAGAACTCATGAATATGGTTGTATATGTCACTCGCTCGCTTCTTATTGTTTCGCTGCCTTCTCAATTATATAATGCATGTTTTCTTCAGCGCTTTTTGGAGCTCTTCCTGGTTTTCTATGTACTGCGTGATTACGTGGGAGGCGTGATGATGTCACACGAAACTCCGCCCCCACGGCGTTCAAGCTCATCTCCATTACAGTAAATGGAGAAAACAGCTTCCAGTTATGACCATTACGCGTAGAATTTCGATATAAAACCTGCCCAACTTTTGTAAGGAAGCTGTAAGGAATGAACCTGCCAAATTTCAGCCTTCTACCTACACGGGAAGTTGGAGAATTAGTGATGAGTCAGTGAGTGAGTGAGTGAGTGAGTGAGTGAAGGCTTTGCCTTTTATTAGTATAGATATATATATATATATATATATGCATATGTATATTGTGACAGATAGGGGGCGCTATCGCTCCCTTGAACCCTTGTCCAAAATGACAGACACCAGATAAAAGTCCAAAAGTAGACATTAATACAGCACAGTGCACAAAGCACCCTCCTCTCCACTATACTCATCAAATACACAATACAAATACTCAATAAACAATCCTCCACTCCCAGACACGTTGCCACACTTCCACCTAGTTCAGCTCGCCATCTGGAAGCTCCCACAATCCTTTTATATTCCCTAACCCGGAAGTGTTCCAATCCCCAGTCCATGTGATCTCCTATCACTTCCGGTCAGATAAAAAGTCCTTTTCTTCACCCCAGAAGCACGTCATTCCCCTTGTCCATGTGACTCGCATGTACTTCCAGGGCGTAAGGCAAATAACCATCGTTCCTCCCTGCAGTGTCTCCTAGTGGTCCGCATGGTATCCACCAGGGCTGTGTAAAAAAACTCCAATGTCCAGGATGCCCTGCTGGTCTTCGGGGCACCTCCATACTGCAGGGAGGGCTCCAGCTGGCGGCTTGGGGGTATTGGCCGGGATGAACGGCCGGCCATACACCACAATAAATATTGTAACAAATTGACTTTAGACAGTCACAAAGATTTGGGGCAGTCACCCGTATAATATGATCTTGGCCTGCAAAAGGTTTGAAAAAGTGATTTGATTACAAGACAGAGTCCAAAACAGAACTAATTAAGTGGAGGTTAAGATGGTGGTTTTAAGGGCTAGAAGAGGAAATTATGTCATCCACGCTACAAAGGCACCTGGGCCAGAAGTGACGTCGTCAGTGGTGCCGGAACCTGATGGAATTTCCCAGGAATGGTTTGCAAGAGACTGAGACAGTCAGCACACTCCGCCATCCTGGTCTGATGTAGTATTACTCAAGACCTTTAGTTGCCTCCTAATCGCACGTGTGTGACTATATATATATATATATATATATATATATATATATACAGTATATGCATGTATGTATGTGTTCATGTACGTATATATATATATATTTTTTTTTTAATTTATTTATTTTTATTCATTTAATTTTTATTCTAATACTATAACACGTTATCTGCTTATCCATGACTATTGTTTAACATCATTCCCCGGGTTTATTCATTCCAGACTGCTTAAGACATGCAATATGTGGGGGTGAGAAGGCAATATGTGGGGGTTCAGAGAAAGAGAGCAAGATATTTCTAACCTGTCCTTTTAATCCTTACTAGCAAAATACCCGCGCTTCGCAGCGGTGAAGTACTGCATTAAAATTTTTATTAAGAAGAAAAGTAAACCTTTTTAACTGAGGGAAAATATGCCAATAATTATTTGTTAAGGATCTCTTTGTATACCATGTTGTCACTTCAGCTCTCCGGTTGTAATATGACCAAGCTGTGCGCTGAGCTTATTCTTAAGGTTGCAACATACAGTTGGCCATGTGAACAGTAATCTTGTCTCAAATCTCACAGCTTAGATTGCTGCTGTCATAATCGGTTTGAGTTTCATGGTTTGTTTCAATTACGACAGTATTTGCAGGATTTGTTGTGTTGAAGTGACATTTGGTATCTGTCAAGCGTTGTGAGCACACAACCGGTTTCATCGATAAAATCACATCCAGGTTTTGAGAGTTTAAACATTCATAAACATCAAAGTGTCCACTACTGAAATCGTCACCTGTGAATCTAAGATGTTTAAGAGGCATTGGCAGTTGTCGAAAGGTGTAAAATATATGGCCATTTCGGTACACTTGAAAGCAACAACCGAACAATTCAGCGGCAGGCATCAACTCAGATGCAAAACCATAGGTGAAGAGCTTAAGCATTTTACTCTTATAGTGCTCCTGTGTAGTATAATTATCTCCTGTACCGTCATCAGTCCACATCGTAAACCTGTCCCAGTCATTCAATACATAAGACATAATGTTCCTCCGGATATCAAGAGTGAGCCTGATATGGCCGTGCAATATGATCATCTCGATAGACATGGTAATGGGGGTTGGAATGATAAAGGAAATGGGTAACTTGGGATGGGGGACCCAATGCCGCCTCACACGGCGACCGAGCTGCAGGCTATGAACGTATATATGTACGTAAGTAGGATTCAGTTAGCGCTGGGAACCCGTGTACCAAATTTCTTGAAGATGGGCCCATAAGTAACAAAGACTGTTGAAAAGTTCAATATGGCAGCCAACAGTGACATCATACCACCGAAATAAGTACGTACATTGGTTTCGGTTAGCTCAGGGAAACCGCCTACCAAATTTCGAGAAGATGGGGCCATAAATAACATAATAATAATAAGTACAGACATTGGTTTCCATTAAAAGTTCAATATGGCGGCCGACAGTGGCATCATACCACCGAAATAAGTACCAAATTTCAGCCTTCTACCTACACGGGAAGTTTCAGAATTAGTGATGTTGGAAAGTTCAATATGGCGGCTGACAGTGGCGGCATACCACCAAAATAAGTATGTACATTGGTTTCGGTTAGTGCAGGGAAGCCGCCTACCAAATTTCGTGAAGATGGGGCCATGAATAAGAAAGTTAAATATGGCGGACGTTGTTGACCGTTATGACCATTACGCGTGGAATTTAAAAATGAAACCTGCTTAACTTTTGTAAGTAAGCTGTAAGGAATGGGCCTGACAAATTTCAGCCTTCTACCTACACAGGAAGTTGGAGAATTAGTGATGTTTGGAAAATTCAATATGGCGGTCGACAGTGGCGTCATACCACCGAAATAAGTACGTACATCGGTTTTAGTTAGCGCAGGGAAGCCACCTACCAAATTTCGTGAAGATGGGGTCAGCCTTCTACCTACACGGGATGTTTGAAAATGGGTGATGTTGGAAAGTTCAATATGGCGGCCGACAGTGGCGTCATACCATCGAAATAAGTAAGTACAGCGGTTTCAGTTAGTGCAGGGAAGCCGCCTACCAAATTTCGTGAAGATGGGGCCATAAATAAGAAAGTTCAACATGGCGGACGTTGTCAACCATTATCGACCGTTATGACCGTTACGTGTAGAATTTCGAAATGAAACCTGCTTAACTTTTGTAAGTATGCTGTAAGGAATAAGCCTGCCAAATTTCAGCTTTCTACCTACATGGGAAGTTGGAGAATTAGTGATGAGTCAGTGAGTGAGTGAGTGAGTGAGGGCTTTGCCTTTTATTATTATAGATAATTGTAAGTGCCAACGTAAGAATAGGCTTCATGGAGGTCAAATCTATCTTATGTAATAAAATTAAGACTACAAAATGTAAACAAAAGTTCAGAAACAATGTCTCCATGACCAAACAGTTAATTTTCTCAGCTGGAACATTAAAGTTCCACATCAAGAATTAAAGAAAAAGAAAGTATTCTCTCACCTAACAAGTCTAAAATAGTATTTTTATAGGAGATTCACTTATTAAGCAAGGATCAGTTTTGGTTGCAAAGAGATTGAACTAACCAAATATTCCATTCCAGCTATACAAAGAAAACTAGAAGCATTATTAGAATTCTTATAATTAGAACAATTTCATTTGTAGTATCAGATGTAGTGTCTGACTCTGAAGGGAGATATGGGATTGTCATGGGTAATTTATTTAACTGTAAAGTGATTTTGATAAAAATCTATACACCTAATGTGGATGACAGGGACTTCATCCAAAACATATGTGCATCCATTCCTAATGTGCACACAAATAAAATTATAATGGCTGGTGACTTTAACTGTGTTTTAAATACAGACCTGGATAGGTTTAATGTTGTAATTGTTTGAATAAAAAATAATCAATGACTGTCTTTAGGGAGGAACATTTATAGTTTGATAAGTGGAAATGGACAGTGAAACTGAAAGTGACACTCGGTCAGTATTTACATTATTAATATACCTTTTACACTTCTGTTTGAGTACATTTAGTGTTTCGCATGTTTTACAGTAAAAGATAAAAATGTGATTATTTTAAGCCAAAAATGCAACGCTTTTTACATGTTGCTTTTGAGACAAAATGTAACACTAACGCTTATTGTTCCACAGATTTTTTGTAAGAAATGAACATGTTTAATTAATTCTGTTAAAAAAGCAAAGAAGTCAGATCTTTGGCACTATGTGTAAAAGTCTACAAAGTTTTTAAAATGTGACTTTTTGATGTCCACAAATATTGTAAGTTTTTACGGAAGATTAACCTTTCTTGCAAGACAGTGCATCAGTATTTGGATCAAGTATTTTTTGATACCAATACTGGCCTAAGAATCACCTGGGGCCTCATGCATAACACCATGTGTAGAATTCACACTAAAACATGGTGTACGAACAAAAAGGGAACTGTGCGTACGCAGAAAATATCCAGATGCATAAATCTGTGGGATCGCCAATTTCCACGTTCTTCTGCTACATAAATCCCGGACAGCATGAAAAGTAACGCATGTACACGCACCTGTCTCCACTCCCAAACTCCTCTCAGAATTACGCCTCTTTGAATATGTAAATCAATATAAATAGCCCTTAAGCTCAGTGTTCTGTGAAAAGGCAATGGCAAAAGCACAGGGAAAAATAGAAGAATTTCACCAAATACCAAGTGGAGGCAAGGAAAACATACTATTTGTTGGTTTTAACAGTGGTATAAACAAAAAAAGCAAGTTGATCAAGTGACATAGAGTGTCGGAGAAACTCGAAAGCTCAAGTTCACAAAGTCGCACAGTGCCCGAAATAAAAAAGAAGTTGTCAGATATCAAAGTCACTGTGAAAAGGTGACTCGTAACCCACCATCTGAGTGTCATTTGAAAGCTTATTCAGATACAGAGAAAAGAAAAAAAATAGGTACACAGTGGGGAAAAAAGCTCGAAATATCAACTTTAATCTCGAAATTTCCACTTTAATCACTTAATTTTGTCATTAAAGTAAAACATCATAAACTTCACCTTTAAATCATTTAATTTACTACCTTTTCAAATACTATCGTGACTAAAGTAGCACGTTAAATGCTTTGTTTTGTATATGCTCTTCTATGTGCTCTATGTGTGTGAATCACTGCGTACTTCTTAAACGGGCTTTCTCTTCCTCCGACTGGACACAGAATCCATTATATTCATGATATTAAAGCTCTCTAAATAATTAAAATACTGAGATGTATACTTGATATCATTTTCATGATGATAGGAGTTAAAGCAGTTATTAAACATGGGAACACAGTGGCACAGTGATAGTGACGAGCTGGCACCCTGTCCAGAGATTGTTCCTTCCTCACGCAAGATGCTTGCTGCGCCGTGCGCAACCTTTGATGAAATAATTTACTGCAGCAGTACTGTCTCTTTCAAATGTACTAACCCCTGATTCCTGCCCTTTCCTTTCTTTCTCCAAGTAACCAATTGCCACACAATCAGCTCTGTAATAGATGTTAAGTCATCTGTAAGCTTAGAACGCAGATTCTTCAAAACTTTTAAGGAACATTGAAATATCTTCATAGTACATGTTGTGATAAATCACTCGAGAAAACAACTCAAAAAGTGTTGGGGAATTGCCCCGTATATTGCTTGAACAGCAAAGTTGGTCAAAATATATGAAAAAAACATACAAATATCAAACAATCGTGAGAGGTAAACTGGTGGTTTATATAAGGAACACAAAATGGCTGCAGGAAATGATGAATGGGGAAATGACGTCATCAGAGGGGAACCGGAAGTGACGTCATCATTGAGGGACCGGAAGTGGCATCAATCATCAAGGGACTGGAAAAGTGATGTCATCAGATGGAGCCGGAAGTGACGTCATCAACAGGGTGCCAGAAGTGATGTCATCTCCAGGAGCCGAAAGTGAAAAGTAAAAAAACGCAGATTGGACAGGGTCTTAATAGTAAAGCTCTGCGCATGCGTGCGAAAATCGGGTAGGCACCGCAGATCAGGTAGCAACAGTGCCGTCATCATTGAGGGACCGGAAGTGACGTCATCGTCAAGGGCCGGAAGTGGCGTCATCATCAAGGGACCAGAAAGTCACGTCATCGGATGGAGCCAGAAGTGACGTCATCAACGGGGGACCGGAAGTGATGTCATCTCCAGGAGCCGGAAGTGAAGTGAATGATGAGGAGGTAGATGTTTCGTTTCCTGAATTATTGGTTTGTATTGTGAATATGGTCAGTTGTCTTCTTTAGTTCTAAAAGGTCAGAGAGAGAGGCATTAGTACCATGAAACAAACCCCTATCGTTTGTTATTTCGCTCACCTTAGGACTTGTTGACTGCTTCCTAAGCGCGTGTGTGTGACATGACCCCCCCCCTCAGCCCAGACCCATTGGGTCGGGCGGCCTGCACCAAGAGGTTGAAGGTTCGGGAGAGAGCATAAGCGTTGGCCTGAAGAGCACCTTGATGATAAGTGACCTGAAATCTGAAATGTTATAATTCGAGAAACCACCTGGTGACACGAGGAATAGACTCTCGATTCAGAGCCATCCACTGTAAAGCGGCATGGTCCGTAACGAGAGTAAATTCTCATCCCAACAGATAATAACGAAGTTGAGTAACAGCCCACTTAATCGCCAAAGCTTCCCGTTCCACCGCTGCATATCTGGTCTCCCTGTCCAACAGTTTTCGGCTCAGGAATAACACGGGGTGTTCAGCACCATCGATGCATTGGCTCAACACGGCACCCAATCCTGTGTCCGATGCATCAGTCTGGAGAATAAAAGGATAAGAGAAGTTAGGAGATTTTAATACAGGTGCTGACGTTAGGGCCGATTTTAAGTCACAAAATGAAGCTTCAGTATTGTCATCCCATACCACCTTTAAAGGAGCACTTTTCTTTGTAAGATTAGTAAGAGGCATAGCTCTCTCAGAAAATCGAGGAACAAAATGATGATAGTAACTCACCAACCCTAAGAAAGCTTGTACTTGCCTCTTTGTTATCGGACGGGGCCATTTGACAATGGCATCAATCTTCGAACACTGTGGTTGAACCGTTCCCCCACCCACCAGGTAGCCTAAATATTTAGCCTCGTTTAAGCCAAAGAAACATTTCTTTGGGTTAATCCGTAAACCTGCTTGTGCTAGTGTGGAAAGAACAGCCAACACATGCTGTATATGTTCATTCAATGTGCTGGAATAGATGACTACATCATCCAAATAGGCAGCACTATATGAATTGTGGGGTCTTAGCAGTGTATCCACCAGACGTTGAAAAGTTGCTGGAGCCCCGTTCAAACCAAATGGAAGGACCTTATACTGCCAGTGTCCACTAGGAGTACTAAAAGCAGTTTTTTTATTTAGCAGAGGCCGTTAAGGGAATTTGCCAGTACCCTTTTGTCATATCTAAAGTATTTAAAAACTGTGCATTACCCAAACACTCGAGGAGATCATCAACTCTAGGCATAGGGTAAGCGTCAAATTTAGAGACCTGATTGAGTCGCCGGAAATCATTACAAAATCTCCACGACCGATCAGGTTTAGGAACCAAGACAAATGAATTGGACCAAGGACTGTAGCTCTCTTCAATAATATCCATTTCCAGCATTCGTCTGACTTCCAACTCTACCTCAGTTTTCTTCGCCTCGGGAAGTCTGTATAGCCGTTCTCGGACAATAACACCCGGGTCAGTAACTACGTCATGTTCAATCAGTGTAGTGCGACTGGGTTGCTCACTCACAACTTCAGGAATGGAGAGAATAGCTTCCTCCAATTCCTGTCACTGTTTCCAAGTCAAATTAGAACCGAAATTAAGTGGTTGATAAGTAGCGAAAAGAGAGCGTGGCTGACCGGAGTTAGGTTCCTCATCCCTTTCCTTCCACGGCTTCAGCAGATTTATGTGATAAACACTCTCGCTCGGTCAGCGATTCGGTTGTCTAACCAAATAGTCAACGAGCCCTTTTCGCTCAATGATCTTGTAAGGTTCTTGCCAATGTGCTAATAATTTAGAATGAGAAGTTGGAATGAGCACCATTACACGATCACCCGGACGAAATTCCCAGATGGTGGTGTTACGATTATAATATCGTGACAGCGCTGCTTGAGCCTTTTCCATATGTTCTTTTAAGATAGGCCTGATTCTGTTTAAATGGTCGCATAATTACGCGATATATTCCAACACAATAGAGGATGGGAGAACCTCCTCCTCCCAGCCTTCTTTTAGCATATCCAATAACCCACATGGTTGTCTTCCATAAAGGGGTTCAAAAGGAGAAAAGCCTGTGGAGGTTTGAGGAACTTCCCGATAAGCAAAGAGCACGAGTGGAAGCAATTGATCCCAATTTCTCAAATCCGTGTTAACTACTTTTCTCAAAATCTGCTCAAGAGTCTGATTAAAACGTTCAACCAGACCATCAGTTAGCGGGTGATAAACTGACGATTTCAGATGTTTTATATTTAGTAACTTTGTAACCTCCCTGAACGTCTCCGAAGTGAAGAGAGTTCCTTGGTCAGTTAAAACCTCTTTGGGAATCCCCACACGTGCGAATATCCCTACTAGTTCCCATGCGATATTTTTAGATGTGGCTGTACGCAATGGGACAGATCCAGGAAATCGCGTGGCATAATCTACTAAAACAAGAATATATTTATGACCTCGTAGTGAAGGTTCAATGGGTCCTACGAGATCAATACCCACTCTTTCAAAGGGAATATCAATAAGGGGAAGAGGAATAAGAGGAGCACGGTCCCTTCTAGGAATCTGACGAATCTGGCACTCCGGACAAGAAGTACTGAAACGTCGGACTTCCTTATTTACTCCTGGACAATAAAATCTGAACTTAATTCGTTCTAATGTTTTGTCGGTTCCTAAATGGGCTCCGAGTAAATGAGAAAGTGCTAATTGACACACTTGATGACGATAAGTGCGTGGTATTAACAGTAAGGTTCTTATTTCACCTTCATCGTCGGAACATTTTCTTTATGTTCCATTACCAAGCCCTCATTTATTAACGGGGGAGTATTGTCTGTATCGCGTTTCATTTCTGAGCAGTCGCACCCGAGTATCACGGCATAGGGTGGATTTGTCATCGCGGCCATTATCATTGAGTGCATGACATTATCCACCGAAATGACACAAGAGGTGGCTTGATAATACTTAATGTCACTGTGGATACATCTAAGACTAATTTTGTGCTTTAGCCATTGTTGAGGTAAGACAGAACGGCGAGCAACAATAGAAATGTTACTCCCGGAATCATATAGAGCGGTAACTTTTATTCCATTCAGAATTACTGCTCCCGTATACGGCAAAGACAAGGGATTGATCACAGCACAGTACCTCTCTACTCTTCCCAGCGAACAGTCCATCAGCTCCGGAGTCGGGCAGGCAGTGAACAGGTGTCCTACCCCCCCACACTTGAAACAGCACGGAGGATAGACTGGTTTTCTTTCTTCTGCGTAGAGGCATCAGGAAACGATCGGGCAGGCTCATTAAAAGGTACACGATCCTGTCGGGTTGGGCGAGAGTACCGTTCTGACCCTTCAGTTTTGCAGACTACCCAATGACGCTCCACTATTTTTACGAGGTCGTCCATGTTCGCTACCTCTTGTTTGCGGACCTGCTGGGCAACTTTTTCTGGAAGTCCATTGATAAAGGTTTCTATGGTCACTATTTCAGCCATCTGTTGGGCACTATTAACGTCTGGCCTGAGCCAACGTCCTACTTTGCCCCAGACTTCGTACACTTGTGTACGGATGGGTCGCGCTTGGTCAAATTTCCACTCCCTCCATTTGGTCGCCTGCTGATCCACGGATACGCCGTAGCGTTTGAATATTTCTTTTTTAAGGGTGTCATAATTGGCAGCCTGCTCCTCCGTCAGATCATAGTAAGCCCTCTGCGCTTCTTCCTTCAAGTACGGCGCCAGAATGTAGGCCCACTTCGATTGCGGCCAGGCATTGCGTTTAGCATTCCTTTCAAAGACCAGGAAGTAGGTTTCTACGTCGTCTTTGGCGGTGAGATATGTTAATGGGGAAGGTACTGATCGTGATGTCTCTACACGAACTGCTGCTGCTGCACGTGCCTCTGATTCTGCGAGTCGGGTCCTGGTATCTCCGAGTTGAATCTTGACTTGCTGTAGTTCGGTCGCCAGAGTGTTTAATGCGGCATTCAGATCCTGTCCCTCGCTCATTCTTGGACGATTAATTGAATCCTGCCGGCTACGCCAATTGTGATAAATCACTCGAGAAAACAACTCTAAAAGTGTTGGAATTGCCCCGTATATTGCTTGAACAGCAAAGTTGGTCAAAATATATGAAAAAAACATCCAAATATCAGACAATCATGAGAGGTAAACTGGTGGTTTATATAGGGAACACAAAATGGCTGCAGGAAATGATGAATAGGGAAATGACGTCATCAGAGGGGAACCAGAAGTGCCTGTCATTACCCGATCTGCATGGCTACCCGATTTGCGTGCACAGGCGTATTGAAAGCCTAATATGCCGTAAAGTGTTCACGCATGCGTTAAACAGATTGGGCAGCACCATAAAGTGAGTGATGACGTAGCATTTCAATACGCACGCGCATGCAGATCGGGCTGGCAACGGGAACCAGGTAGTGACACACACCGCATACCATTAATGAAAAAACATTAAAAACAAAAAGAAAATCACTTTACGGCACGACCCGATCTGAACTGTGCATGCAGCACAATTTGACATTACGGTTTATTCATTTTAGTTCCACATTAGTTGACCATAATGAAAATATTCATCCTGCAAAATAAACAAAGCAGCCTTTGTGGCGTAACGTTGATGTCCAATGTTTAATCGCCGTAAGAGGAAGCTTAGGTGTGCACACCTGATAAGCCCCAATTAGGGCGAACTACACACTGTGTACTCTTGTATTATTTGGCAGGTACTAATATAAGTATTTAGTGTTTTTATTTTCCCACTCACGTAATAAATCATATAGTTTCCTTTCCTTTTGATCTATTGTTGCAATTTCCCTCTTATGTCCAAATTGTGTTTGTTTAAAAATATCTTTAGACATCAATTATTATTAATAAAATTGCCATTTGTCTTAACGCATCAGGTTTACAAAACCTAATGTATCCAACCAGTTTTATAGAAATATATGGTAAATTTTTCAAAAAAAGAAAAGAATTAACACTGTGTTGCATGGCATTGTGCTGACTGTCCCTGTCCTTAGTGTTAACTGTAAATATCCACTTGTTAAAATTCTTTAAATCGTTCTCAGTTGTGCAATCAGGTCAGATGCTGAAGAAATGAAGAGTATAAAGCCACCGGTTCAAATCCTCATTTATTCCAATGGCTAATAATCTTACAGAGAAGTTTTTAACTTTACTGTATATCCACAGACTTAAATTAAGGAAATGTGCTGTTATCACTTGAATCAATCTATTTGATCTATTTTTTTACAGTAAGTGCTTGTTGCTGTAGTTCATATTTGTAATATGTTTGTTCTTAGTGATGTGTTTTTAATTTTATTTCAAGGTGTCTCTGTAAAACTCGCTGAGAAACCAACTTGCCTATTAATATGATAAAACTGAACTGAATTTAAACAGCTGTAAAATAAAATATTCTCAACTAACTGAGCAGAATTTAAACAGCATGAAGTAGTTCAGTTTATGATGAACAACATGTGGACGGAGGGCAGTGAAATTCTTTCTTACAAGTTTAATCAACACAACACACCGCTGTTTGTGTGCAGACTCCTCATCTCATGTCAGTGATTTTATTTACCCATATTGACACAGAGCCAGTTCATTTTTATAACTTAAAAAAAAGGAAATACAATACACTTATCTTACATTTTTATTGAAGGAATAAATGGTATGTTTAAAAATAAAAGTGAAAGATCTGTGAACAATGTTTCTCAAAAACAAATTATACACACCCATATTTATATGTATATATACAGTATATATATATTATGAGTAAAAAATTCAGTAATCATAAAGATGTATAAATGGTAAATGCATTTAACTAGAACACAACTACAATGAAAATGGCCAACAAGGAGAGGTGTTAAAAATTATTAGGGAAGGAGAACACAAATATATTTACAGATTTTTACCTTAGTATTTAAAAAAAATGTTAGCCAAGGTTTTGAACACAGTAAAAGTGAATCATTAAATTTGTCAAAAAAGGAAAAATGCTATTTTAGCTTTGTGAACAAGATGCTACTCCAGCAACTTTCCATGAAAATTCTGTTCTATTTAAACTGACATTTTTCCTGCTCTGTCCTTTAACATTTGTTCACTAATAATATTTTTACATCACCTTTGCTTACAAGTGTAGCTCAAATTGCTCCACAAAAATATACAGTTACAAAGAAAACTGAAGGCATTATAAAAGTAAATGAGAAACAGATGGAGGGGTCCTTGTCCTTTGTAATAAATACACTGCCTGGTCAAATGGCCAGGGACAAAGACAAACTTGCAGCCTTCAAGGACACTGGAGATAATAAACCTCTGGGGGTCCCAAGCCAAAGCCCGCACAGCCCCCTCTGCACATCCCAGCATACATGATTGTGGCCGTCTCAGTCCAATCACAATTCCATTTCAGGACGTCTTGTGAACTTTTCTTCTGTCACAGGCAGTTGGAGTTGATGTAACAAACGCTGGAGACGCAGGAGGGCACCATTGCAATAAACTGGAAAAAAACAACAGAGAAAAACAGCAGAGGTTAGTGCCCAGTACAGAACTTACAAAATGTACACAGTTCCATTTCTAATCTATTACACCCAATGCAAGTAACTAAGAAAAAGCCAAATTAGAAAAGTGGGCTTGTTGAAGTTTTTCAAAATGCTTGACATTTGTAGCCTGGCACTTCTCTATTGGCAAAGCACTCCAAATTTTGTTGTACGAGTACAGAAATTTGCTGGTTTTTATGTTTAATCTTGGAGTAAAAAGCAAAGTAAAGTTTGAGAAAAGAAATGTTGGGAGCAGACACTCGAAAAAACAGGCAGGGTCTGAAATACTCATAGCCTTCTAATTATTTAATCCATCCATCCATCCATCCATTTTCCAACCCGCTGAATCCGAACACAGGGTCACGGGGGTCTGCTGGAGCCAATCCCAGCCAACACAGGGCACAAGGCAGGAACCAATCCCGGGCAGGGTGCCAACCCACCACAGTAATTATTTAATAGAACCTTAAAATAAATTCTAAGTGAGACAGACAGCCAGTGTAATGAGACCAAGACAAAAAGGCCAATACCTCGTGATCACTTGGCAAAGGCACAGCAGATCAGAAAAGAGATTGAGACGGAGGATTCTAGAAGTGCCAGGCAGGAGGGCAAGCCGCTGCTTCAACATGGCACACATCTCTCCATCCTTCTTCTTTAACTGCTGCCCCATAACACAACCGGACTCTTCTACTTCATTGTAACTGTTAAAAACATAAACACAGTAGATATTCACTCAAGGAGTTCAAACATTAATAAAGTGTACTCTTACTTCTTATTCTGTCTCCTTTCTTGGTTCACCTGTAGATCAATTATTACCAAAGTAAACCATCACAATAGATAAAGGTCTGCTTAGAGTAAAGTCTAACTAATAATATTTTTTTTAAATTACTGTGGTTTATTGTTGGATTTTGAAAGAACCCTAACTTAACTGTCATTATATGCAACATCATTTTTTTCCTTTTAAATTACACATACAGTAGACATTGTGTTACAATCTCTGTATATCTGAACTTCTAATGTGATGTGCTCAGGTGTCAGTACTTACATGAAAACATCTTTGTTTTTCACTCCTGCCTTAGTTTTGTATTAATTTAAAATTAAGTCTCGGTTCTTTCAAAATCCAACAACAAAGCACAGTAACTTAAGAACATAAATGTTATTTTGCAAAACAGAACAATATCCCTGTTTAGTGACTGCTGGGACTGATGCACCTCAGTCTCTGTGTTTGCGAGGATTCACACTCTGAGGCTTTCCTGTCTAAAATTAAAAACCTGTGTTAGTTACTGGACAGAGTGAGCAGACATACAGTACAGTATTCAAGGCAGCAAAATGTTACCAATCAAGTAATAAATATAGGGAGGCTTTGCAGGAATTGTGCACAAATCACTTTTGAAATTGGAAGCCTCAGTAGTCTTACCTGCAGAAATAGCAAATCTAACATGAACTGCTCATCATCTCCAATCTGGAATCTTAAAAACAGAAGAAAAGAACATCCAGTTGTGTCTCAGAATTCGGGTACACTGGCATCTGTTCAGCCACATGGAAGGCTGGTTACCACCAGGCATCCTATAGGATCAAGACAAAAAATGCAATAAAGGGGCATTGTTTTTCGAACTGCAGCAATAAGAAATAAGTTATCTCTAATGAGCAAGGCTCCTCCATTATATTCAGTTAAATGTATGTATGTGTACTTCTGTAAGCTTATAACACATGACAACAGCAGGTGCCCAGCCTGTCACTGTGCCACATCAGATGCACACTACACTTCTCTGATGGCTTTGGATATGAATTTTAAAATTGCCTGTTTTCAACCATGGAATTTTTTTCTACTAAATAAGGTTAAAGAAATCCATTAACAATTTGTAATGTTATTATCCGCATCCTGCTTTCTTGTAATAACTTAGTTGTTGCTACTCTTGTATGTAATATAGCCTTCATCATTATAATTTGTTAACTTTATTATGGAAAAACTATTGCATTGATGTAATCTGATATCAACATAATAAAAAAATACCGATGGCTTTGGAGGGCACACTTTACACCTAATTCGACACCTCGATTACATTGTTTTGCTTAATTATTAGCACGCCGTTCGCTCTTTAATATAAAAAATGTGGACAAATGCTAAAAGAAACACATCACCAAATGCTAATAGTGTGTTACGAAATAAATTACATACATCTATTAATCCATTAACCCAAACACGGAAAATGCTGTGATTTTTTCGAATAAACCACGAGATTACGAAGTGGTTTAACTAAAAGTGATGTACTTACAAAAAGCTGTATATGGCCATTATAAAGTTCACAGACACACATCGCATTTCATTTCGCTCCCTCTTTATTCGACTGGAGTTAAATTTTTCAGGCGACACATCTTCCATGACGTTATAAAATTCAAAAGTTGCCATCTTTTCCAGTAACAAGTCCACTTACAGACGGAGTTAAATGACAACACAAAAATTACTTGCAAGTACAAGTCAAACGTGACGAGTGATGTGTCGTAAAACTTTCGACATGCGCAGAACAAATCGGGCAGCGTCATGAAATGAATTTTAATTAAGCAGAGTGTGCGTGTGCGTGTGCAAGACAAATCGGATGTGGACTCATGTCGCAAAGTAAAAAAACACAGATTGGACAGGGTCTTAATAGTAAAGCTCTGCGCATGCGTGCGAAAATCGGGTAGGCACCGCAGATCGGGTAGCAACAGTGCCGTCATCATTGAGGGACCGGAAGTGACGTCATCGTCAAGGGCCGGAAGTGGCGTCATCATCAAGGGACCAGAAAGTCACGTCATCGGATGGAGCCAGAAGTGACGTCATCAACGGGGGACCGGAAGTGATGTCATCTCCAGGAGCCGGAAGTGAAGTGAATGATGAGGAGGTAGATGTTTCGTTTCCTGAATTATTGGTTTGTATTGTGAATATGGTCAGTTGTCTTCTTTAGTTCTAAAAGGTCAGAGAGAGAGGCATTAGTACCATGAAACAAACCCCTATCGTTTGTTATTTCACTCACCTTAGGACTTGTTGACTGCTTCCTAAGCGCGCG
Source organism: Polypterus senegalus (assembly GCF_016835505.1). NCBI lineage: Eukaryota > Metazoa > Chordata > Cladistia > Polypteriformes > Polypteridae > Polypterus > Polypterus senegalus. The sequence continues at coordinate 128,548,501 of NC_053162.1, forward strand.
TGTGTGACAATGTTTAATTATTCCATCCATCTAGTGGTGGCTCTGAGGCTAGGGATTTGAATTGGCAATCGAAAGGTTGCTGGTTCAAATCCCATAAACACCAAAAGTGACTCTACTTCGTTGGACCCTTGAGCAAGGCCCTTAACCTACAATTGCTCCATCCTGAGTAGGACTTTAACCTGCATCCACCCCTGCATGTCGGTCCTCCAACCTGCAGAGAAAAACCTGTGGGTTGGGGGCAGAATTGGCACTCCGGCCACCATAAAAAGCCTCACACTGGTTCCATTCCATCCGAACTTGTGTGGTGCTGAGGTGTCACCCATTGCATGGCTACACTCGGGTCCCAATCTAAGATCCTGAGTTGGTTTGTCATGTGGTAGGTGTGGCAATGTGCTGTATTAGCGTGCTCCTAACCTCTCTCTCTCTCTGTCCATCCAGGGTCATGCCAGTCCCAGCAAGAATACCAGATGAGGAGTTAATCTATCTGACCATAGCTGCAGTGAGACAAGCTCTAATCAGAGTAAACCCAAGTAAAGCTTCTTGTCCTGACAACATACCTGGACGATGCTCAAAGAGTGTGCAGACCAGCTGGCTGACATCCTCATTGATGTGTTTAACATCTCCCTAAGACAGGCAATTGTTCCAACATGTTTTAAAGCCACCACAATCATCCCAGTTCCAAAGAGATTATCTGTAACCTGCCTGAATGACTACTATACCATGGCACTTACATCAGTCATTGCTTACCATCCCAGCTGGTGTATCAATGATGCCATATCCACTGCACTTCATCTGTCACTGACTCACCTGGACAAGTTAGACTCTCATATAAGGATTCTGTTCATGGACTTCAGCTCAGCATTCAACGCTGTCATTCCAGAGAGACTGTGCGCTAAGAACAGCGAGCTGGGCCTCAACACCCCCCCATGTAAATTAGGTTTTAGACTTCTTGACTTAAAAGCCTCAGCCAGTCCGCATCGGCACCAACACCTACAAATTTATGCTGGCGCTGTTAGTTAGGTTCAGATCAGTTAGGCGGGGAGAGAGCGTGATTGTGACTGAGAGAATAAAATTTAAAAAAGCTAACTTTTACAAGCACCATAAATTTACACCCGATCTGATGCTGTTTGTTTTCAAATAATATTGCACTAGTGCGATGATGTTTTGTAACTGGTACTATTCAGATCATAAAATGATTTCTTCAAAATGTCACATATATTTGTCTCTTTCTTTTTTTTTCTCCAGTGTTGTGTTGACATCATAGACCAGAAGGCGTGAGCTTATTCAGTGCGAGCAGGAGCACGCAGGTGGCCGGATGCTTGTGCTATAACAAGCTAGACCAGGCAGCGATCAACACACATGTACTGTGCAAGGCATGTACAGGGTCCACTGAGAAAAGAAGAGTGTTCATGGCTCACCTTGCAGAGGAACTTTGTTGTCACTTCTTACAAGAAAAGACAATAAAAAAAGAAAAGGAGGATGCAACATTGACAAGCTTCTGTTCCAAGACAGCCAGATCCCCCAGGAAAGCAAACTCAGTCAGTGTGAGGCGCCCCTTCAGTGTAATAAGAAACCACAGCATAGAGAGAAGTATGTAAAATCCAACAGGTACACATGTCGTAAATGTAGGAAGGACGGTCTTTGGGTGTGTGGGAACTGTTAACATTTAAATTTGATGATTGTATATAGCACGGAACTAACCTCTCTGTCCTATTCTTTCCTCTGCATTTCCTAGAGTACAAAAGAAACACCACCATGCACCAAAATGTGGAGATTGGGCATAAAAAACAAAAACATGCGATAACTGATTACAACTGCAAGTTGGTATGTGAATGAATATGAATAATGTTACATCAGTGCCACAATGTTTTCTGAAATGTACTATACAGGTCATAAAATGAATAATTCCAAGTTTCATATATACTGTACCTATGTCTCTGTTTTTTGTCAGTGTGACTTTGACATCATGGACCATAAGCTGCATACTAATTCAGCGTAACCAGGAACATTCAATAAAACTGAATAAAGATAATCAAATGACAATGAGATACGAATAAGGCAGATTCACAAGCATTTGTGTGCCAGCTTTTATCCATCTAGAGCAGAGAATTTCCAGTTCCATTGTCTCAAAACATCACTCACATCTACAGTTTTTCCCAGTTTCAAATAAAAACTAACAGCGTCAGATCTGGGGTGGGGGTGGGTGTTGAATCATGACCATGACTGAGAGAATAAAAGTATAAAAAAATGCTAACTTTTACAAGTACTATAAATTTACACCAGCTGTTACAGACGCAAATCAAATGTATGTTTTTATTGTATAATATTAAAAATAAGAGCAGCTCACTACTCAAAACAGTAAATATACGGGGCAGTCAGTATCGAAACGGGGGACTCTTGATTACAAGTCTGCAATTCTTACCGCTGTGCCACAGAAGCTGTTGTATCATCCTTGTATCTTTTGTGAAAGTGTTTATTTGATCTTTGGCCATTAGGCTTCACACATTATATAGTTTATGTCTACATTTTGTCATTTTTTACTAAAATATGAAAATTTTTTCTGTTTTAATGATGTGTTTACACAGATCATTGTAGAAACGGAACTCACATGAAATGCATGTGTTTCAAATAACGATCTATTATTTCCCTATTGTGGCGAGTGGCTGGGGGTGATACCCAGCTGGGATGCCCAGAAGGACCAGAGGAGGGCTTATGCCTCTTCCAGACCACGAGTGGGCGACCGCCCTGGTTGTGTTGGGGACCACGGGAATGGAGCTTAGAAGCTCAACCCTATAGGGGTCTGTGGTCATCACCGGGGGCACCCCAATGCCTGTTGAGCCCTGGCCCTCAGCACTTCTGCCACACCCGGAAGTGCTTGGGGGAAGAAGACCAGGGACACCTGGAGTGCTTCTGGGTGTGCAGCCGGTACTTCCGCCACACTGAGAAGTGCCGGCGGAAGCTAATCGGGAGGCACCTGGAGCATGTCCGGGTGTGTATAAAAGGGGCTGTCACCCTCCATTTGAGGGCTACAGTAGGGTGGAAGAGGACAGAGCTCAGAGGAGAGGAGTGGAGGCGGTCAGAAGACAGAGAGAGGCATTGTGAAGAGGCCTGGACTTTGGGGGGTGATTGGTGCTGCGGCACAGGGTTTGTGTGTGCTTTATTACTGTAAATAAACGTGTTGGGTGATAAAATCATGTCTAACTGCCTGTGTCTGGGCTGTTTCCCACAATGGCGTCCCAGATGGGACTTTCCGCCTGGTTCAAGGCGGAGACCCATCAGTAAAAATAAATTTGTGGGCAGTGCGGTACAGCAGGTAAGCCCACATATGCACCACGGGAGCGGCACACACACAAGCCTGCGGGAGCGATTCACACCACGGACGGCCACTGGTCCACAGAAGGGCCGTTTCTCCCAGGTGCGGAAGGACAACAACAAGCGTTGCCAGAGTGCAGCGAGCTCCTACAAGCGTTCCATGGCTGAGGACATCCAGGACGGCATGGCATCTAGGAAGGCCATGCTGAGGTAGGCACCTCAGACAGATGGGACCCGGGAGGTAAGTGCCCTGCCCCAAGACGGTTGGCCCTGCGGGATCGGACTTACATTCTCTGTTGCAGTCAGAGACTGCCCAGATCCGCATCGGTGGCAGACGCATGCTGATCTGCGGGGCTTAGTCAGCGCGGTGACAGCAGGAGAAGCTGCAGAGAAGGAGTCGCTGCAGTTCGGGATGCGGCGGCAGCTGCGAGGCTGCCCGGACACCACCACACCAGGAGGAAGGGAGACAAGATGGCCATGGATTGGAAGTCCCTCCCTGAGACAGGCAAGGGATTGGACGGTGTGTCTTGCGTGCCCGCCGATTATTGGATGGAGGCGGGACCAAGGAATGTCCATCCTGAGGTGGGGAAGGACCCGGTCCACCGTTAGCTGACTTTCTGTGCTTGCCAGCGGCTCTGCGCAAGCTGGAGGAGAGCCTTCAGCCCGCAGAGTCACTTTTGCAGGTGAAAAGTGTCCTCCGTAGAGGATTGAAGGAGCTGGAGGGGAAGGCAGTCGCGTCCATGATGACACTGCGACAGTGGGCAGATCGGCGCAACGCAGGAGTCTTCAGCCAGAGGGACACGGTGGGGCAGGTAAGTGGAACCGGCCCCATAAAGGATAAGGGAGGCCCCATCAAAAAGAACTGTGTTGTAGGTGGTCGGATTCAAGTAGCGGGGGCTCCAATAGTGGACGCGGTGGTGGGAGTTGATCTAATGGTAAGGGGAGAGAGAGCAAGAGGGCAGGCAGGACGCCGGCTAGTGAGTGCCACAGGTCCTAGCGCCCTACGCCCCAAGCCAGTGTCAGTCTCACGCCGTTCCACAGGGATGCAGACAGGACAGGGTCTATACCTTTTCCATAGGGAGACCCAAACCGTCATGGCGTCCCAGAGAAAGTGGAGGAATCAAGGGAAGAGAGCTGGTTCCTCCGATAGGAAGGGACATGATGCTAGGAGCTCACGTCCAGAGAAGGGCCGCCCTCTGCGGAGGCAGAGGGAAACCCCACAGCCAGCTGAGGTGATGGGGGCGCGTGCGGTCCCACCAGATGTCCCAACACGGAGGGCATGGAGGTTTAGGAAAGGGGACCGAAGTGGCAAACTCCGGGGTGCCGATCAGAGTGGGGAGCATTGCCTGTCTATGAGACAAAGGGACGCCGAGTAGTGGCATCAGGGTAACGTCTCATTCCAACTTGTGTTTTGCAGAACCGGGCCCTGGAGTGGAGTGTGTTGGCTTCCCGTCATGGGAGACCTGCCCTCGCGGGACAGGCCGCTACGCCCGACGGATCTTCACTGGCGATAAGGCACTGTGGCAAGTGGCTCGGGGTGGTACCCAGCCGGGACGCCCAGAAGGACCAGAGGAGGGCTTACATCTTACACTATACTGTTATGTGGTTGTATTGTCTGTTTGTCTATTTATTTTATTTTATTGTATATTGTCTATTGTACTGTTTCTGCCGTACCTTGCACCTTGCTGTATGTTGCTATGTGTTGCACTGGGGCTCATGTAGATACAGTACATTGTCTCATCTCACTATGTACCTCTACACAGTGACTGATGACAATAAAGTGACCTTGACCTTGGCATATTTTTCAATCTTTGTGCAATTTGACATATTAGGAGCCTTTGATACATTGGTAAAATTAGATATGAATATCAAGTATTCCCAGATCTTATTATTAAGTATTCAATAACCATAGAAATATGTCTCACTTAAGCTAATTCCTGTCATTCCAAAATGAAGTTATTTTATTAGTCCACATTGCATAGATGGATAACCACTTTACTGATGTTTTGTAAAAGTTTCTAATACCAAAAGAACCCTTTGCTAAAGTCTTGTTACATAAGAGTAAATGAGTAATAAATGCATTTTTGCCATACGATAACTAAAGTGTCACCTATAATTCAAGCTAAAGCAATTGTACAGTGCAGAAAAATAAAAAAATAAAAAATTATCTAAGTATATAAAAGTAGATTGACAATAACTACTGATAAAGTTAGAATGGTCCAGATCACCAGTGAGTTACTGGAGAAACTGTGTATGGCATGGGGTGTAAAGCAGAAACTGACTACGGCCTACCATCCTCAAACTAATTTGACAGAGAGAGTAAATTGGACATTAAAGACCATGTTGGCATCCTATGTAGGAGACATAGCGATCAAGACTGGGACAAATAGATCCCGGAATTGCGATTTGCTATTAATACGGCGAGCCATGAGGCTACTGGTGCTACGCCTGCTTTGGTAGCCTTAGGACGACAGGTAAAGGGCCCACTTGATCGTTTAATAACAGCTCCCTTACCTGAAACTCCTCAATATACTACAGTTACCACTCTAGATCAATTTAGGAGGGACGTTCAGATGAGATTGGTGAGGGCGACAGCCAGACATGCCAGGTATTACAATGCCCGCCGTAGTAAAGTGCACTACTCGGTAGGTGATCTGGTCTGGGTTAGGGCTCACTATCTCTCTGATAGCAGTAAAAAATATTCCTCCAAGTTCGCGCCTAAGTGGACAGGACCAGCTTTGATTATAAAACAACTCGAGCCCAACAATTACCACATACAAAAGGGTAGAGAACCAGAAAAGAAAATAGAGACAGTAAATGTGGTCAACCTCAAGCCCTACTTTGGACCCCCTCTGAGAGAGACTGGGGGTGGGGAATTATGTAGCATTGCCACATAAAAAAGTATATATTTTTCTTTTCTTCTTTTCTCTATGTAGAATCCCGTTGTCAAAAAAAAAAAAATATATATATATATATATATATATATATATATATATATATATATATATATATATATATATATATATATATATATATACGGAAGATAAGATAGGTGGGTTAGATAGAGAAGTCCTTTTAGGAGGTACAGGGCTGTTATTTACAATTTCCAGGAGTGCCATGGAAACAGACGCACTATTTAAATAGAGGCGGGAAAAGGCAGGAGGAAGAGAAAGAAAAGACAGCCCGAGTTTTATGGTGAAGGTGGAAAGGACATGACCATTCTAAGTCCAGGACAAAGATTTGTTTTCGGGGAGCACCACAAGTCAACTGCAGTCTAGGGTGGCCACCTCGAAGTTTCCGGATACACTGAGGATACTAGGAAAAGGATCGAAAACAGTGTGAGCGGTAAATCTTTTTATTCTGGGATTGGCATGCCTGATGAACTGGACTATGGAGAAATAGTAAAACAAAAAAAACACTAAATCAAAAGGATGGAGGGGAAAGTCTTGGAAATATAATTTCATGCTTTGTGTTTATAGTATATATTGGAAGTGGGGGTGTTTTAAAAGTGTATTAATTATAGTTTTTTGTTTTTGCGTTTTTTTCTCTGTGTGGGTTTTTTAATATCGTTTTTATTATTATAAATCACCTTTCGGCGCTGTGGGAAGGGGTTAAAAGCAGTTTGAGGTTGTCCTGCAATCTTCAGTTAAACTTAGTAAAGTGTAGCGGAAAAAAAACGTTACAAACTATTCAAAGTGGACTGCTTCATCATATCCAAAATATGATAAATACACTGCGCAATGACTGTTAGTTTTCAAAAAGATCCTCTTTAATGTTTATTTCACATACAGAGTGCATCCCTTTTGTGGCTATTGAGTATTTGGGACCCATTTTCAATGTTTCCTAAAATTAAACCTGAGATTCAGTGTACTTGGGTCATTTACTTGAAGAGCATGTTAAAGGACAATTTTTGTGAAGTACATATTGGAGTTGGAGAGGGACACAACAAATAAATAGCTCAGCGTATGCAGCTTCTTTCCAAAACAATCCAGTATAGAAAAGAAAAACTCTGCACAGCTGGCCTTGGACATAATTTTAGGAGAGAGAGACAACGTGGAGGGAGGGCTCACTTTGGAAGATCAAGAATTTTCAGAATACAAGGATCATGTTTCTCTCTATTTGGAGTCTGGCAGTGAGTCTGAAAAAAAGGATAGAACTGACTCTCAGAAAAATGATGAAATTAAATGGTATTTTTGTTCACAGAAGGAACCACCATGCCTTACTGCCAGTATGATTAAAAAAGCAACCATGACCAATACAGATGGCACTCGTGCATGTATGTGACATCATGTCTTTTCTTTTGATCTCAACACCACCCAGAAAATCATTCTGGAATGCACAAATTTGGAGGGGAAGCATGTTTTTGGAGATAGGTGGAAGGAAATAGACCAAACCAATTTACATGCATACTTTGGGCTTCTTATACTTGATGGTGTTTTCAGATCCAATGGGGAGTCCACTGAATCCCCGTGGAATGCAGAAACTAATCAAGAACCTTTCTGTGTAGCACGGTCTCTGACTTTTGCAATATTTCCACGATTATCCACTTTGATAATAAGACACCCGACCAGCTCCATGATAGAGAGATAAGCTAGCTACAATCAGGTAGTTGCAGCAACTAATTCTGCACTTTAAAAATTACATTTAAATTTGTTCATCTTCAAAAATACATAATTATTTTATGAATAATTTAACAAGTATACTTATGCCAAATGAGTAGTAAAAACCTCTGTTGTTAATCGAAAATGTCTGTAGTCACAAATTCTGTATTTTGTTAATTACTGGTTATCACTTATGCCTGGATATGGTAAGTTGTTTAATGTTATGATTAATTTAGGCACTGTTAAAAATAACTTTTATTTCATTAAAATACATAGACTGTTTTTGAAATGGCCTCTTGTGTTATGTTTTTGAAAATACAGACAACATATAGCACAAGGGGAAAATGCCTTTGATAATAAATGTAAGCACAAAACAAACAACTTTGTGAAGACTGCAGCAAAATTACAAGTGGGTCAATATCACGGTCTGTTTAGGAGAGCCCTCTCATATTCTTCTCATAAAAAACTTTTTATAAGGTTGTGTTCCATGAAGCTGAAGTCGATCATTTATGGAAAAAAGACGCACTTCAAAACATTTTAGGATCAACTATGGTGTGCCTTGACACTCTTATTAAAGTGGGAACTCATGTAGTACAAAGCGCTTTTAAAACACCAGCAGTACAGTTAATAATTTGAAAGAAAATCCGTTGTCATTTTTGATTGTTGTCATAACAATATTTGTACAGTATAAATATTGCAACATCATTAAGAGTAACGTGAAGGTTGAACCTGTAATCTGGTTTAATTGCACGACTCAAAAATTAACTACATTCAATCACTTTACTATTCTTACAGTATTTATTGTTCCCTTTCTACATATAAGCAATTATACACTCTGAATGCTTTGTATTTCTTGTTGGGATTTTTACAACCCCAGTAAAAAATATTGTTAAAGGACTGCACAGACCCCTTTGCATTTCCTGAAAACTACACAGAGTGAGAAAAAATAATGTTAACACTAATGGTACTGCTATATATTGTATATACTTGTCTACAATTTTTTTGGACAATTTATGTGTCACATATGGTACATGTGTTGAACATGATCGCAAATAAGTTGAGACATTCTTGTAAATCATCTTGCACATATGAAGTATGTTTTATGAATACATTTCCACCATTCAAAGGTTAATATAATGTTGACTCACCCTGTATATTTTCAAAAACAAAGTTTATATGTAATTTTTTGAAGTCAAATATTGCCATGTTCAGTCACCATAGTCAATGCCTGCCCATTGTGTAGACGTTGTGCATCACTTTTCATCTGTTTCTAGTGCGTTCCTGTATAATGTTGGCAATGCAGAGAATCATGAAAAGGCATTGGTGTGCTAGGTGGTTCAGAGGGTAGACTACTGCATGCTCTAACGTTTGGTTGACAAGACGTCATGTCACTTCTTTCCGTGGTAGTCTCATATTTATGCATCGCATCCTGGAATTTAACTAAATGTCCCATTTGGTTCAGTTTTTAGCCACCGAAACATGAAGGAGGACACCCTCCCCAAGTTCTTCGAATTAGTGTACATTTTATCAAGGTGCATGAAACTCCATGGAGGAAACCAAATCTCATCAATTTACTGTTGTTTAATTCTATCTAAATGAGTTGTGTCACATTTTGAAACCGTGGGTATAGTCAGCCTAGCGAAAGTGTTTTTTTGGCCATCAGGTAATAAAGGAGGCCTTTCACAGTAAGTGAAGTGAAGTAAAATGCATTTATCCACCGTTGTAACAGTGACACTACATAATGTACTTTAGGTTTCCCAAACGCAACAGCTGCATTAGACGGGACTAGTGGACAAATGAAGGCATTTCCGTATTCAACATGTTAACTATGTAACATACAAAACATTCCACATCTTTAATACACATTTAAGTCCTTTTTGACTTTTATGTATCATGCATACCCCTCCGCAAGGGTGTTATTCAAAGCTCTTCCCCCAACCTAACAGTGAGAGAAGCCACAGCTTTCTTTTTGATGCTAAATGAGCAATATATGTTTGTGTATTAATATATATTGTGTAATTTTGAAGTATGCTCTTGTCTATAATTTTCACTTTTTTGCCATATATGGCTACTGAATACATAATTATTTAAGTGCCTCAAGTCTGACATTCAAAAACTAGCACGTTTACTGCAGAACTCAGCAATACAAAGGAAATCTTTTTAAGTGCACATATTTTCAATTATAATATACAGCACTGGTCTTTAATCGCTCTGTTATAGATTGCCATGCTGCTTCTGACTTTGTAATATTCCTTTTTGTGTGTTTATTGATTATGTATCATATTTTCTGTCCTTACATGATGTCATTTATGTTTCATACGGGGTATTGGAACTTTAAATAAATGTATTCTGCAAATGTTTTTTTTCCCAAGTGCCTTAGTTTGCCCCTGTATCAAAAATGTGTCAGTAAATTATATACAATAAATTGGTGCATTATGTGTGCCTTGATATAATCTATAGCTTCCCCTTCAAGAGGTAAATGGATGTGTTTGTTTGCACTACTTCTGTAGAAAAAGCTGATGGTTGGATGTTTGTATTATTGAAAAAGGTAGATTGCACTTGTCATTCTGAGATTTTTAAGATACTTTAGGGAACCTGCTTGAAAAATATAAGTACACAATTTCACTATAATCAAGTTAAGGTAAAGTGTCTCAAAATGATGTTTGTTGTTGAACATTACTGTATAAAATTTTAAAAAATGGTTATCTCTTCAACAATTGAAATTAATCAGAGGGTTATTTGATAGGGTTTTACTTTTATACAGAGATAATCACAATATCATTTATAAATTTTATGATACTTGATTATTTGGTTTTATGCCTGCTAATTTATTTTATGTAGAGAAAACTATATAATTAAAGTCAAGATTATTTTAAAAATATACAGTTAGTCAGATTTCAGTACCTGCATCTTTTCCTCTTACATTATCCCTTGCTGTATATTACAGTAAATGTCCTTAGAGGGCATGTTCAGTGATGAAGATCTTAAAGAAAAGTAAGCAGAAAAAAAATCAACAAGTGTCAATTGCAGAGGAAGTACAGTGCTTAAAAATATAGAACTCAAATCACAATATGGCACTTAAAAGTTATATAGTTTTGCTTTAATTTATTATTTCCAGCATTATTTAAAATAACACAAGGCAGGGACCACCATTAATGAATCTAACATCAAAGATATTATAACATTTGTGATCAGCAATATTAAAAAAGCATAAAATAACACTCCACTTGTCTATATTACGAATGTTCATTTTTTGAAGTTTTATGAAAAGGAATAACTTTGACCCCTCATCCATAATAATTTGACTTGCACAACTTCAAGTTCATTTGATCATTTTTGCTGATGACACCTATTGGTGTTCTCTTTATCAATGGGAGTTTGTTTCCTGCACAAAATACGGTCCAAAATGGCCTAAAAATGAGGGATTTTCAAGTCTACAGTGCCAGGAGTAATGGGAACCCCAAAAACGTGGCATCTTGTATAACTAGTTATCAAGATGAATCAAACACCATCTCACATCTGGGAGTTCATGAATAAACTGCATGCAATCTTAAAAGAAAGAACTGATAAAAAAGTAAAATCAAGTGTAAAATGTATTAATATGTATAAAAAGACAAATTTGCAGTGGATGTGAACTTCTCAAGGAGGCAAAGAGGAAAACATTCATTAATTGTTCCTGGCATGCCTGAACTCATATTTTTTTTTAAATTTAAGATGTATTACTTTCCAGATTATCCATATAAATAAAATATTTAAAAATTCTCTGCCACTTTACTATGTTTTAATTAAATTAAATAAATTTAAAATTAGAAAAATACTTGTTGACTAAGATAAGAAATTTGCACTCACCAGAGTTCAAAGAAGAATTCAGAAAGCTGTAATGATGTGACTTCCTGCCATTGACCATTTTGGTTCAGCTAGGGGAGGAGTTTGGGAGAAGAAAATGACAGAATGAGAGCAGAGCTGCACTTTGAGGTGGCTGACACACTTTCCAGAGGAGGCCAGCAATTTGTTAGTTACTTACTGTACATGAAACAGCTGGACAGTCAAAAATAAAAGGTGAAAGGAAAAGGATAGTAATAAAACAACATTACCCATATATTTACAGAAGAGAATGGCCATCTTAGTAGAGGTGGGAGAAAAGTTAAAAAACAACTAAAAGTTTTAATTAAGTTGTACTTTTAATCACAAGAAGTAAATATGTTGTTATTGTAGTCTGATTTAAAGTGACACAAAGAATAAAAATCCGCCATCCAAAAAATATATCTTTTGTCACACACGCGCGCATGGGAGGCAGCTAAAGGGCTCGAGTGAAGGCAGTTCTGAGCCATGCCGGGATGTGGCAGAGCGCACTAACTCTCTTTCTCACTTCCCTGTAGACCTAACCCGGGAGGTTCCACCTGTCTCTCTGGACGTCACTTCTGGGACCGAGCCAATGGAGACAGACCTTGCCAGCTCCGGCCCCCCTGATGTCACATCCGGGACTAAACCAATGAACGATGAACACGTGCCCGATCCTTATGACCTCACTTCCTGCCTCCCCCTTTAAAAGCCTTCCCTTTTCCCTTCTCTGACAGTCTTGTTTTGGACTCTGTTGTAAGCACTTCAGTGCTGGTATTTGAAAGAAAACGACGTTGCAGCCAGGATACCGAATTACATGGGTGGCTGCCCCAAACCTTTTTCTGTCTTTGTCTCGTTTTGTGACAGTGGCGTAGTCGGCAGGATGGAGAAGTCCCAGAAGAGAAGGGGACAGGACCTGCAAAACACCCAGGTGGGAGCGTACCGGGGCCGAGTATTCAGGCGGGGAGGGTGCCCCGTGGTTCGGCGAGACCCGGTGCGGGCTCCGCTCCCAGCACGCAGAACTAGGCCATCTAGAGAGGCCAGGGAGTGTGCGGGTGGGGCTCACCGAATTGGGCTGCCCTGGAGGGGGGAGACGAGAGGGACTCAGTATGCTCTCTTGGGGGAGAGTGCCTGCCCCCCAGTGAAACCACAGCCCCATTTACCACCTGGGGTGCCCCAGACTGGCAGGTGAGTAAAATAACAAAGTGGAGGTTGGACCCTGAGAGGCCGACCAGTAAACAAGCCTGGTCCTTATGGGCAAAAGTATGGCAGTGGCTACGGCCCTTGGAAAACAAGCCCTACCAGGTAATTGAGCAGGTAGCTTGCTATCTGCTCCTGAAAGCACTTCCCCAGGGCTTCACCCAGCCGGTCTGGGGCGTGCAGTTTACGAACATGTCAGGGCTCATAGAGCTTCTGGAAACACAGAGGGCGGCCTCACACTCTGGGAGAGCAGAAACGCACTTCTGTCAAACTCAGCCGGGTATGTCCCAAGACCTAGCCCCTCCCTGTACAACCCGGAGCTTGTATCGGCGTCCGCGGCGCCGCGGGCACGCAAAACCGCTTGGAGGCGAGGAGGAATGCAGGTGGAGGGGGAGGAGGGCTTGGTGTGCTCTGACAAACCCGCTGGACGGTCCCGCATACAGACGTGGTGATCGTTAACGGTTTAAAACTTCCGCCCTGCTCGATTCCGCAGCAACATTTCCATTGTTGCCCGCCGCTTTGTGCTACCGCGACAATGGCTAAAATTCAAGACCAGTATAACCTGTGTCCACGGGAAACCGCTGGTACAGGACCGCCGCTGTGTCATTAGCTACGGAGGGTCAGTCCAGAAAGTAACCGTGGCAATCCTTCCTGATCCTCCACACCCGGTGATACTAGGGCGGACTGGTCTGAAATTAAAAGCGGTAAGACACATACCACTCCCGGGGTTAAGTTGGGCCTCGTTATGGACGGAGATGAACCGTCTCAAGCTGCCTCCACGCCGTGTAATCAGCCGGCAGAGAGAGATGAAGCAGCCGCCCTGGGTGACGTGGCAACTCCCGGGCCGCCGCAGGCTGACACGCCATCCACCAACGCCGCGGCGGAGCGGGAGGAAACCACGCCCATTGAGGTCGGCGCTGACCCTCTCTCCGTGTTGCGGTTTCAATTTAAAAAGACGCCGGCTTCTTTCAAAAGGAGCAATGGAATGACGACTCCCTGAAGTTTGTAAAAAATGCAGTGGTCCTTGTCAATGGCCAGCGCACTAGTCAGTCGATGCCACAGGGCCCCTACTTTGTGCTAGAAAATGACCTCCTTTACCGTGTAGCAATGCATGACGGGCAGGAGACGAGGCTGCTGCTAGTGCCGCGCACCTTCCGCGGCAGGTCTGCGAAGCTAGCACACGCCCACCTCCTAGGTGGCCACCTGGGCACCAAAAACTCTGGAGCGGATCAAGCCCGGTTTTACTGGCCAGGAATTAATGAGGAGGTTCGTCGCTTTTGCGCTTCCTGCCCGGAGTGTCAACTGCGACAGATTCCTAGGAGGGACCGTGCTCCTCTTGTTCCTATTCCATTGATTGACGTTCCCTTCCACAGAATCGGGGTCGACCTGGTGGGACCTCTAGAGCCCTCAGCCCGAGGACACAAGTACATTTTAGTCCTCGTGGATTATGCTACACGATACCCGAAGCTGTTCCGCTGCGGCCAGCTACCTCTAAAGCCATCGCACGGGAATTACTAGGGTATTCGCGTGGGGATCCCCAAAGAAGTCTTGACAGACCAGGGGACCCCCTTCACCTCGGAGACGTTCAAGGAGACTGCCAGATTACTGAAAATAAAGCATTTAAAACCTCGTGTATCATCCTCAAACCGACGGATTAGTAGAGAGGTTTAATCAAACTCTCAAGCAAATGCTGCGTAAGGTGGTGCGAGGATGGAAGGAACTGGGATCAGCTCCTCCCCTCGTCCTTTTGCCTATCGGAAGTCCCACAAGCCTCCACGGGTTCTCCCCTTTGAACTACTGTATGGGCGACAACCTCGGGCATATTGGATATTTTGAAAGAAGGCTGGGAAGAAGAGGCTCTTCCCACCACTAACATACTGGAGTATATCGCGCAGTTACGCGATAGATTTGGAAAGATTCGCCTGTCCTTAAAAGTCACATGGAGGAGGCTCAAGCAGCACAGGTTCGCTACTACAACCGCGGCACGTCTCTTCGGGAGTTCCGCCCGGGAGATCGGGTCATGGTCCTAGTGCCTACCTCCCACTCTAAGTTGCTTGCCCACTGGCAGGGCCCCTACGAAGTTAAGGAGAGGAAGGGACTGGTCGACTATTTGGTGAGTCAACCCAATCGTCGGCCAAAGGAGCGGGTATATCATGTGAACCTGCTGAAACCGTGGAAGGACAGGGACCCCGATCCCTCCTCCGCCAGCCCCGCCACTCTTCGCCACACACACGACCTTAACTTTGGCACAGACTTGAGACCCAGGCAACGGCAGGAGCTGGAAACAGTTATCCGGACCGCTCGAGAGGTAGTCAGTGAACACCCGGAAGGACCTCTCTGATTGAGCACAACATTGTGACAGAGCCCGGGTTGTTGTCCGAGAACGCCTGCACGCCTTCCCGAGGCAAAAAAGGCTGAAGTGGAGCTTGAGATCAAGCGCATGCTGGAACTAGGTGTAATTGAGGAAAGTTATAGTCCCTGGTCCAGCCCCATTGTGCTCGCCGGTAAGCCTGACGGAGTTGGAGGTTCTGCAATGACTTCCGCCGGCTTAACCAAGTCTCCCAATTTGATGCCTATCCAATGCCACGCGTGGGACGACCTCCTCGAGAGGCTTGGACAGGCTCAATACCTGACCACACTTGACATGAACAAAGGGTACTGGCAGGGTCCTTTAACGGACTCCAAGGAAAAACGCGCTTAGTACCCCTAGCGGACACTGGCAGTATCGTGTCCTTCCATTTGGGTTACACGGGCTCCAGCAACCTTTCAGCGCCTGGTGGACAAAGTGCTTCGCCTCATAACTCATACAGTGCTGCCTACCTAGATGACGTGGTCATCTATTCCAGCACATGGAAGGAACACCTACAGCATGTCCAAGCGGTATTACGGACACTTGGTGAGGCCGGACTCCGGATTAATCCCAAGAAATGTTTCTTTGGATTAAGCGAGGCCAAATATTTAGGCTACCTGGTGGGTCGGGGTACCGTAAGGCCACAGTGCTCCAAAATTGATGCCATTCTGAAATGGCCCCGTCCACAACCAAGCGGCAGGTCCAAGCCTTTCGGTTAGCGGGTACTACCGCCGGTTTGTACCCGGTTTTGAGAAAGCGCGCCTTGACTGATTTAACAAAGAAGAGGGCCCAACATTGTGGTATGGACTGCAAAACAGACACTGCATTTGGTGACTTGAAGAAGGCCCTTACGTCCGCACCTATTTTGATGGC
Source organism: Polypterus senegalus (assembly GCF_016835505.1). Classification (NCBI taxonomy): domain Eukaryota; kingdom Metazoa; phylum Chordata; class Cladistia; order Polypteriformes; family Polypteridae; genus Polypterus; species Polypterus senegalus. The sequence continues at coordinate 128,564,677 of NC_053162.1, forward strand.
ACCTAACTTTTCTTTGCCTTTCATCCTCCAGACGGACGCCGGACACAGGCCTGGGAGCCGTGCTGAGCCAAAGTGTCGATGGTGTCGAACACCCCGTCATGTTCCTGAGCCGGAAACTGTTGGACCGGGAGACCAGGTATGCGGCGGTGGAGAGGGAGGCTCTGGCGATTAAATGGGCGATCACTCAGCTGAGGTACTACCTGTTGGGCGTGAGTTCACCCTTGTCACGGACCATGCACCTCTACAGTGGATGGCCCTGCACAAGGAGTCGAATCCGCGGGTCACCCGGTGGTTTCTTGACCTGCAGCCGTACAAGTTTTCGCCGCTCATCGCCGGGTGCTCTCCATGCCAACGCGATGCTCTCTCGGGTTTACGACCTCTCGGTTAAGGTCGCCCGACCCACGGGTCTGGGCTGAGGGGGGCCTTGTCACACACGCTCGCATGGGAGGCAGCTAAAGGGCTCGAGTGAAGGCAGTTCTGAGCCATGCCGGGATGTGGCAGAGCGCACTAACTCTCTTTCTCACTTCCCTGTAGACCTAACCCGGGAGGTTCCACCTGTCTCTCTGGACGTCACTTCTGGGACCGAGCCAATGGAGACAGACCTTGCCAGCTCCGGCCCCCCTGATGTCACATCCGGGACTAAACCAATGAACGATGAACACGTGCCCGATCCTTATGACCTCACTTCCTGCCTCCCCCTTTAAAAGCCTTCCCTTTTCCCTTCTCTGACAGTCTTGTTTTGGACTCTGTTGTAAGCACTTCAGTGCTGGTATTTGAAAAGAAAACGACGTTGCAGCCAGGATACCGAATTACATGGGTGGCTGCCCCAAACCTTTTTCTGTCTTTGTCTCGTTTTGTGACACTTTCTTAAAAACTGTTGTTTAATTGGAGATCAACTTCCAACAATCGCACAATGTTTCTCAGTAAAAGAAATAATTATTAATTAAGTTGTTTTCAGATCCCCGTTGATATAAAACAGATTTATGGTGTCCGGTAGGTAACATGGGATACCAGTATGTAACTCGGCACACTAAATCACACATCCACTCCCTTTAATTTTGGGCTAATTAAAAGTTCCTCATTATGTGAGATGAGCGTCTCAGAGAAAACCATACAAAGCAAGAGTCAGCGAAGAAGAAATGTCGTCATACTAGGACATATTAACGCAGACCCATCAGTAAGTCTGTTAGTTGAATAAGTATTATAGAATAATGTTTGAATTTGTCTGCCTCCAATTCATATGTGATCAGCACATATTACAAGTACATAAACCTGTCAATTCAATTTCTGTCTTTCAATTCACTCACTGAAACTACCAAAATATGTCAACAGAAACATATGGTAGGAGAGCAACATAAATATGAAATTGTTTATGTCCAGTGTATACATGTTGTTTATAGTGGCCCTGTTGCATGTATGTGGATGTGTATGTATATGTGAAGGCACATATAACTGAAGATTTCATTTGACAGTGGTGACATAAACATTTACCCTTTTCCAGTGATGTGCAGTTGGGTCTGCACTGAAAAATGGACTTTCCCGCCCTCCAAGAGCCCCCCAGTTGCCCAGTGGTGATAATCTTGGGAAACATCAAGGCTAAGAGAGACCAAAAATAAGTAAAAAGTACCAGAAAAGTGAGACCAGTTTACACGAATGGTGATCTGGTTGATGAAAGTGGTAAGGGCCCAAAACCACGGTTCACCAGAATTGGTTTCATGATGATAAGTTCTGCAAGCTTCTGAAGATGTACAAAGCATTCTTCAAGTGGTATAATGATATTGATTCTATGCCAAAGCAAGGTCATTTTAAACATCAGCAGAGCAGTAGATCACAGAGAGAACTCTCCACTATGCATAATGAGTGGTGAGCAGATAAAGTCCAGCAATATACAGATTCCAATAACTTTATGAGAGTTTTTCATTTTTGTGAAAAATGTGTATGGACCCTCAAAGCCCTGCATTTCTCTACTCCTCACTGTTAATAATAATTCCTTTGTTTAAGGACAATAACAGGATCACTTCTGAACAGACCCTCAACAGTTGACACCACCACTGCCCCCAACTTTAGATGGGGTCAAGAAGGCAATTAGACAGACCAGTTCAAGGAAGGCACCAGGCATGGACAGCATTCCTGATTAATTGTTGAAATCAGAGGATCCGGTGACTCTGAAAGCATTCTACAACATACTGATCTTCTTCAATGAGAAAATCATGCCACAAGACTTCAGAGATGTTATCATTGTCTTTCTGTTTAAAAATAAGGGAAACAAAGCTGTCATTTGTGGAGTATTTGTTATAGTGGCAGAGCTGTCAATATGCAGTGAAATTATCTGATTCCAGCACACATTATTCTGTGATTCAAAACATGTGGCAGTGCTGACAGCACATGTGTACTAAAATCATATTATTTTCTGATGCCATGTGTACTATTCACGCCATCTTCTATACGTTTTTGAGTGAGCTGTTACAATGTAAACAATGTTTTCAGACATTGTAAGCCACACCAAGTAATGTCTGCCAAATATGCAATATTAATAATTCATCATGCCTGAGGGACCTGAGGTTTTTATTTCCAGCTTGATCCTAACAGTTACATTAATCTAGTCTTAATACACATCTCAAATACTGAAGATTTATTATATTAACATAATATTGTATATGATAGACTAAGAGCAATGTAATATACCAGTGTATCTATAACAACAGTCAGTCATCATTATTTAATTTCTGGGCCTGCATTTAAGAGCAAATGAAATATTTTGTAAGCCGTAATTATTATACTTCAGTAAATTGGGTTGCTTCAGCCTTGAGAATTAAACTAAAGCCTGAAACAGGAAACCACAAGCTCTGGTACAATAAAACATCTACAAACCAAAGCAGACTACTTCTTTGTCAGTCTTTTATAAACATCTGCTAACTTCAAATAGCAGCGCCCCTGAGGTAGTTGTTCCTGTTTAGAAATATACCTATTTTTGGTATTCTTTCAAGAACTGTTAGCCACCATTTAAATCTCTAAAGCTAGTATGTGGAGAAGTTGAAAAATATACCATTTGTATCATGTTATTTGTGACATTTTAAATACTGTGATGTCTCCAAGATATGAACATTTTTTTGCCCGAATATATTATGTCAAGATTAGTTGTTTAGTATTTCATGCTATATTTAATATATATTTGATAAGATAAAACTTTCATAGGCTACAGTTATATCACTTTTGTTATGTTAAAAATGTGAAAGACACAAATTTTGGTTAACAAACCAAGTATTTATTTACACACCAATTACTTCTACAATGCTTAAAGACTTCTTCCAAATCCCCATTATATGCTTTCTGTCTCACACACAAGACAGGGACGGAAAAAGCTGGGAAAACTTAAATTCTCAGAGAACAGGTGCAGCACAGCAACACAGAAAATTTTGACAGTGGCAGTAAGTTGCTCCTTCATGCAGCTGAGATCAGCAGTATTCAATGGCATTATCCTAAGAATGATTTTCAGCAGGACCTGCTGCATCCTGAAACAAAAAGACAAGAAAAGACATCTTTGTGAGGGTAACAAAAATGGACTATCAAAAATTTGAAGGATTGTCTCATAAAGGTATCATAAAACCACAAAGCTGGTAATGAAGGAACAGAAGAGACTTCACTTCCTGAGGATCTTCTGGAAGAATAATTTCACTTAAAAGCTGCTTATGTCCTTCAATTATTAATCTAGAGAGAGCATACTGACTTACTGCATGTGTGTGTGGTTTGCCAACTGCACACTATCATAGAGGAAAGCATTCCAGGGGGTTGTTAACACCACCCAGAAAATTATTGGAAGTCCACTCCCATCCTTGGAAGATCATTTACAGTTCCCATTGCCTTAAAAAGGCCCAGAGCATACATAAAGATCCATTCCATCCCAGTCACTCTCTGTTTGAACTGCTGCCATTGGGCAGACAATTTACAATAAAAACACAAAGAAACAGATTTAAAAACAGTTTTTATTCAAAGGCCATAACTGTACTAAATGCTGCTTATATTGTGAAACCTAAAATTATGCAATCAATGAATACCAGCAGAATTTGAAAAATGTCTTTATGTGCTGTGTATATTCTGATATACAGTATATTTTTATAATCCTTTTTGTTTTGCACTTATATGTTGCCATCCAATTTTGTTGTGATTTATGAATATTATGACTATGCCTTATTTATTCTTTGGAGTTTCAAGACGTTTTGGTTATCTGACACTTTGTTTCTAACCCTATCATTTAAGAGTTAATAATTTTAGTGGTTGGTTGGTCTCGTCCGATGCGAGAGATGGACGTCTGAAGTGGAGCTCCGCTAGCAGTGGTGCTATTTTTCATATTATTTGCTTATTATTCTGAGATATCCTGTATTTATTCAACCCGAGAGGGACTGCCACAGTATATGTAAACACATATAAACATGGCCAACAAGAAGGGGGTCCGAAAGAATCAAGACTAAAGCTACATCCAAGCTACGATCAGCAAGCCCTAGCTCGAGATACGGCCTCTCAGAGACGGACCTGGATCAGATGGGCGAAAGTACAGACTCCTCTGGACCACGGTCCGTTACATCGCCGGCTGAGAGCGAAAAGGGAGCGAAGGTGCGATCGTGAGTGCAGATGTGGATAGCTCGCTGATTGGAGAGGATTACCTGAAACTGGAAAAGGCCGGGAGGTCCGCGGCTTCAGTTACGCAATTACGCGGACTGGAGCAGCGGGACACCGGCTTCAGCAGAGTCTGCTGCTTCATCTACGGTACAAGAAGGCACAATTGAGCTATCTGAACTGAAAGTGTTGCTCGCTGAGCTCACGCAAGATATAAAGAAAAGCGAGAAGGCTAATGAGAAAGCAACGGCAAAGGCACATGAGAGACTGAAACAGGAGATGAAACAGGCCAATGAAAGGCTGCGACAGGAATTCCAACAGGCAAATGAAAGGCTGCGTCAAGAGGTACAACTTGAACTTCGACAGGTGCTGGGTAAAATTGAAGAGCGCATTGAGAAAACTGTTAAACTGAGCACGCTTGCTGATCAATTGGAGCATCTTAATGAGACATTCACGAATCGGATCGAAATGGCCGAACATTCAGCTGCCAGTGCCGAGGAAAGAGCAGTAAATGTCAGTTCGGAATGTAAAAAAAATTTGGAGACAGACTGGCTGCTTTAGAAGATGGGAGTAGAAGGTATAATGTCAGAATTGAAGGCCTGCCGGAGAATCGAGAAAGTTCAAACCCTGTGAAATTCGCAACTGAACTTTTTTCTAAAATAATCGGGGGCGACTTTAAAGCAGAATCTGAGATAGCAGCGCTTACGCAGACGCTGATCAAACACCGCCAGACCCGACCAAGATCTTTTATAGTTCGTTTTGAACGATTATCATTTAAGCTAGAGGTGATGGCACTCCTCAGAAAAAGGAAGATATTATATATGAAAATAGCCACATTCGTGTCTTCCCTGACTTCTCTCCAGCAACAGCTATTAAACGCGCAGCCTTCTATAATATTAAACAGCTGCACGGCAAGCCAGTGTCAAATACAGCCTCCTGTATCCGCAAAACTGAAAGTGGAATGGCAGGGTCATTTCTATGTTTCGCTAGCAAGGAGGAAGCAGAAAATGAATTAAGAAAGCTGATCCCGGACTATTCTGATACATAATTGTGAGTCATGGCGGTAAATGATAATGCTAGGATTAATAATCTACTGTCTGATCTATTTGTTTTAAAATACGGGTTTTTTATCAGCATATATTCTCATATTCTTCTTATTACTTATTATTACTTAGTATTACTAGGGCGCTAAATGTTTATGTTTTATTGTGCTTAATTACGTTTTCCTCCTCTTTTCTCTTTTTCTTTTCTAATTATTTCATGTGTACCCTAAATGAGACTGTTCAATATCATACCCTTGGTTTACTGTTATTGCTATTACTGCATTAAGACTTGTTATGCTTATTTTGGACACATCTTTAACACCATCACCTGGGTTTATTATCTTGGGGTATCATCTTAATGCACTAAAATTGCTGAAGATTATATATATATATATTAAGTGCAAAATTCTTTTTTTTTTTTTCCTCTTTTAAAGACTATATTGGTAACAGATATCTCTATCTTTTAACCTTAAAGCGCCACTGCATGGGGGCTTGATGTGCTTTGGACGTGCTCTGTCTCTGGGTATGTCAGAGGACTGGGACTGCATGAAGTGGGTTTAGCCTCACCTGGGGAGGCAAAAAGGGAGGGTGGGGGGTTAAGGGGGGAAGAGAAAGAGAGCAGGATTGATCTATACCTAATCTATCATCTCAATCTTTATAATTATAACTATCAACGTAATAATAAGCTGCATGGCAACAACTCTTGGGGGAATAGGAAATTAAGACCTAAACTATTTCACTTCCAGTTAAGACTATAAAATGACATCAAAAACTCAGAATCAGTGTCTCCATGATGGGACAGTTAACTTCGTAAGCTGGAATGTTAAAGGCCTGAATCATGAATTAAAGAGAAAGAAAGTACTTTCTCACCTAACAGGTCTAAATGCTAAAATAGTATTTTTACAGGAAACCCACTTACTAAGTAAGGATCAGTTCCGCTGCAAAAGACTGGACTGGCCAATGTTCCATTCTAGTTTTACAAAGAAAACTAGAGGGTGGGAATTCTCATACATAGAACAGTACCATTTGTAGCATCAGATGTAGTATTGGATCCTGAAGGGAGATATGTGATGGTCATGGGAGACTTATCTAACTGTAAAATGATTTTGATAAATGTTTATGCACCTAATGTTGATGATAAGGAATTTATACAAAATTTATTTGCATCCATTCCCAATCTGAACACTCATAAACTTATAATGGCTGGGGACTTTAATTGTGTTCTAAATCCACTTTTAGATAAGACTTCCTCCACAGGGGAACAGCAACTAACACCGCAAAGATAATTACAAAGTTTATAACTGATCACAACTTATCAGATCCCTGGAGGTTTTAAACCCAAATTCAAGAACATATTCTTTCTACTCACCAGTACATCATTGCTACTCAAGGATTGATTACTTCTTTATAGATAATAACTTCTTGCCTAAGATTAAATCTTGTAAATACGATGCTATTGTTATTTCAGACCATGCTCCATGATCTTGGAGCTGAAATTACTAAGCCCCATACACTCACCCCAGATGGCGCCTCAACCGCTTCTATTAGCTGACGAGAATTGTACTGAATTTATATCCAAACAAATGAATTCTTTCTAGAGACAAATACATCCCCTGAGATCTCTGCAGGAATACTCTGGGAAACTCTTAAGGCCTTCTTAAGAGGACAGATTATCTCATATCTTTCCCACAGAAATAAACCGCAAGAAAGTAGCAGAGATAAAAAGCGAAATTACTAAAATAGATGAAGAACATGCCAGACTACCAAGCGAGACTCTACATAAGAGGAGGCAGGCTCTACATTCAGAATTAAACCTCTTGACAACTAAAGAAACTGAACAACTAATTTACAAATCCAGACATCATTATTATGAACATGGAGAGAAAGCTAATAAGCTTTTAGCAACAAATTCACAAGCAAGATGTATGCAACGCAATCTCGTAATCACTAACACTAACGGAGATAAAATCATCGAACACAAAAATATAATGTACACTTTTAGAGACTACTATAAATCCCTATATACTACTGAGTTTAAAGAAGACAATATACAATCTAATGCATTTCTGGATACATTACAGATACCACAAATTGACGCTTTTAGTGTGGAGGAACTCGATAAACCTCTGTCATTATCAGAATTACTGGATGCTATAAAGTCACTCCAAGGTGGAAAAGCAGCAGGCCCTGACGGCTACCCTGCAGAGTTTTACAAGAAATTCTCCGCTCAGCTAGCTCCCTCCTATTAGCAACATTTACAGAAGCCAGAGATAACCAATCTCTTCCACAAACCTTTCGCCAAGCACTAATCACTGTCTTTCCAAAACAAAATAAGGACTTATTACAATGTGCATCATACAGACCAATTTCACTTCTGAATAACGACGTTAAAATACTCTCTAAAATCATAGCTAGAAGGATGGAGAAAGTGCTCCCTCAGTAATATCACAAGACCAAACTGGATTTATTAGGGGCCGACACTTATCTTCAAATCTTCGACGCCTGTTTAATGTAATATACTCACCAACTAAATCAAACACCCCAGAAATATTATTATCATTGGATGCAGAAAAGCATTCGACATGATTGAATGGAAATACCTTTTACTATTTTGGAGAAGTTTGGGTTTGGCCCAACATTTGTGCATGGATTAAATTACTGTATACTAACCCAGAAGCTTCAGTTTGCATCAATAACATTTGCTCAGACTACTTTAAACTAGAACGTGGCACAAGACAAGGATGCCCTTTGTCACCACTGCTGTTTGCAATTGCCATTGAACCACTGGCAATACATTGTCGAAATACTGATCAGATAAAGGGGATTAGCAGAGAAGGACTGGAACAGAAAATCTCATTATATGCAGATGACATGGTACTGTATATATCGGACCCAGAAAATTCTGTGCCTGCAGTCTTAGCAGCACTCACAGAATTTCAAAAGCTCTCTGGTCTCAGAATTAATCTGAATAAAAGTGTACTCTTTCCGTGAATTCTCAAGCATATAATATTAGATTAGACACCCTACCTTTTATCATTGCAGAACAGTTTAAATACCTGGGTAAACATCACAAGTAAACATAAAGCTCTTATCAACAAAATTTCGTCGTCTGCATGGAAAAAATTAAACAAGACTTGCATAGATGGTCAACCCTTCATCTCACACTAGCTGGAAGAATTAACACTGTTAAGATGAATATTCTTCCTAAGCTCCTTTTTATTTCAAAACATACCAATATACATTAATAAATCGTTCTTTAAGCAATTAGATTCAACAATAACCTCATTTATTTGGAATTCTAAACATCCACGCATCAAAAGAGCGACCCTACAAAGACAAAAGGCAGAAGGCGGCATGGCTCTACCTAACTTCCAGTTTTATTACTGGGCGCAAATATACAGTCGATAAGAACCTGGACACAAATAGAAGAACATACACAGGCATGGACCGCAATAGAAGTAAAATCCTGCAGTACTTCTTTGTATTCCTTGCTGTGCTCCAATAAACACACGCTATCGGCAATACACTAATAACCCAATTGTGCTCCACTCACTTAGAATCTGGAACCAATGTAGAAAGCATTTTAAGACGGAGAAGCTTCTTTCTGTGGCACCCTGCAAGAGAACCACCTCTTTCAACCTCACAAACATATGCAGTTTTAATATCTGGAAAAATTTGGAATTAACTTGCTTAGAGATCTTTATATAGACAACGCCTTTGCATCCTATGAACAATTACATTCCAAATTTAACATTCCAGCTACAAATTTCTTTCACTATCTTCAAATCAGGAACTTTGTTAAACAGAACCTTCCAGATTTTCCTCATCTTGCACCCTCATCCACGCTGGAAAAATATTGCTCAATTTCAAGGAGTTAGACTCCATCTCTACAATATATAAAATCATTTTACAATCCCTTCCTTTCAAAGATCCAAGAGGACACTGGGAAAATGACCTCTCAATTAATATATCAGAAAAGGAGTGGAAAGTAGCAATGCAGAGAATTCACTAAGCTCCATATGCAAAGCATACAATTATACAACTCAAAATTATATATCGAGCACATCTGTCTGACTAAAACTCTCCAAAATGTTTCCAGGGCATGATCCAACCTAACGTTGCAACCAAGCCCCAGCCTCACTAGGTCACATGTTCTGGGCCTGCACCAAATTAACATTATTCTGGACAAAAATTTTAATTACCTCTCAGACAGCCTTGGACTCACAATCCCTCCTAACCCATTAACAGCTGTGTTTGGGGTTCTTCCAGAGGGTCTTAAAGTGGAGAAAGACAAACAAATTGTGATTGCATTCACTACACTGTTGGCACGCAGACTTATTCTGATAAACTGGAAGAACCCAAACTCTCCTCTTTAAGTCAGTGGGAAACTGATGTGTTATATTATTTAAAATTGGAAAAATCAAATACTCAGTTAGAGGATCTGTACAGACTTTTTTCAAAACATGGCAGGATGTAATCAGTAATATTTTAAAATAAGTATTTTTACAAGCCTTAAATTTTACACCGTTTGGCTTGCTCTCTCTCTCAGGGGTGGGGATCGATCTGTTCTTAACATAATTCTTTTTTTGTAAAACTTGATTGCTATGTATTGATTGTAATAAAATTAATAAATAAATAAATAATAAAAAAAAAAATAAATAATAATAATAATTTTAGTGGCTTTTGTCCAACATGATGACAGTGACTGCAATACCATGTTCGCTGAAGCTGCACCTGCTTTAACAGAGATTATGTTAACAGAAGCTCTTGGCTGTCGGGCTCAGGGTCTGTGTGCCACACTTCATTGCTCTTTGCTGTCATGATTGAAGTACTGTATTAATAAGTTCAGTAAAGTGGTGAGAAAATGTAAATTGTTCTGGAACATTTGCCATGATGTGAGCACTAGGGGAGTGTTGCAGCAAACCCAAGCTGCAGAGACAACCTCACTGACATAAGTCCCAGTATAAATAAAAGTTTTATTTGCACAATAAACCTTGCACAAATCAGCAAGGTCTTCACAAATAACATAAATCAACACAAATCTTCTTCTCACTCTTTTTTCTGCTACACTCCTCCCAGGTGAGCTTTGTCCATCCTCCTCACCCAACTCTGACTCTGCATGGGATCAAGCAGTCTCTTTTATCCTTAACCCAGGAGTACTTCTGGTACTAGGGCATAGCCCGATGGAAGTACTTCCAATTCAATTGGAAATCCTGTAAAGCAGGCATAGTAAATCCTATCTGCTCCTCCTGGTGGCCCCCATTGAACCCAACATACCACCTCCAAAGGACTACAGGTCCCAGCATGCTCTGCAGGTGTCCATATGGAAATCCTAAACCAGGAAGGTTGCCATCAAGCATATTGAGGAAGAAAATATTCATCAGTGCTTGTTTCAGCCAGTTCTTCCATTGCAGTTACCTCCAGGCCAGTTAAGGATCTTGTTCAGTTCTGGCTAGGGTGCCAGTCCCTCCATTTTGTCCAATACACTGATTATAAGCAAAGCTAATAAGAGCCTAGAAACTGAAAACAATGTAATTTATTATATTTGTTTTGTTTTTTTAAAGGACACAATGGTTTTTCTGTAGTTAAGTACTTTCAATGTCTTGCTATACACATCAATTGCAAGTGCCTTGGAATTCTTTCTTACATTTTATTCTTTGTATTAATTACCATCAATCAAAACACAGAGTACAAATCCAAAATACATACATCAGTTTTATCTTTACCAAAAAACACAACATAAAATACAATGTATTAAAGAACACATGATTTATATCATGAGCCTATCTTGAGTCAATCCTGAGTCAACAAGGTTTTTTGAAACACTAGCAGCTTTGCTGCCTAACATGAGTTTATGGAGTAATGTATTATTTTTTGCGTTATACTGTATAAGTTTAGCTTTGAGGTAACTACAGGTAACTGCAAACAGAAAGGCCTTACAATGATGTCAAGATAGAGATGCTTTATGGTATAATTTTCATTTTAGAATTCTTAACTTTCTATTTTTTGTCCATTTGCAAGGTCAGCCTGTTTTCCAAATCAGACAAGACTGATTTTGCTGGCATTGAGGGTTAGAAAGTGTATGCAGCTTGGCATCTAACTTTTGTCACTGTTATTTACTGCTTTGCATGAACTGCTTTCATTGGAGTACATACTTGACTTTTGTTTCTCTCCATATGTGTTTTGTTTTTGTAATAAACATTATATCAATGTACTCATCTTCTCATGTTTATTTCACAACAAATTCAAAGTATGAAGTAAGCTATTAGTTAGTGACAATATAGGCCTTGATGTTGTAGCAAAAAAAAAACTCTGAGGGTTTTTCACAGCTCACATTCTCCATGGTATCTCAAAAAACATAATTTTTTCCTTATCTAATGATGCTCAAGGCCTGCAATTCGAATTGGATAAGAATCTATGACTCTACAATTACAGTAGTGAAATAACCTGCAAAGGACAAAACACGTGCATCACCGTGCAAGGACCTGAAAGTTGAAAACCACCATGTTGCTATCAGAGAGCACTCAGAACTGCTGGAGTTAAAGAGCATCAATCACCACCTAACTTTGGTGAAAACATTTAATAAACTGCTCTAAGCATAATAGAATTAGTGAAATACATTATACTAGCCGAAGCCCACCGTAGCATATGGCGGTGTAAGAATAGGAACGGAAAATGGTGAGAAAGGAATTCAGTATAACAAAGACTTAGGAAACCACCGTTGCAGTATAACGAAAATAGCAAGGAGCGAAACCAATGCCAATGGTCAAGAGAGTACCTTCCTGTAGCAGGCTACGGAAAACATAGACATATACAGATAGACGCTGCATTCACTGTGTTGCCCAGTCGACACGATAAGTCAGCGCATCCGTCCTATTGCGAGTGGTAAAAGTGCCATTTAAACTAATACAGGTACACCGGGTTTTCTGATGAAAAAACAACAACATTTTAAACAGTATCGTTTACATACAACAGATTTTGGGGAATCGTTTACATGCAATTATTTATATCCATTTATACACTAATAATGGCAATTAAATA